>NC_138221.1:68489076-68496576 GCF_964197995.2 Scardinius erythrophthalmus | reverse complement strand
GGCGCGAGTTTGACTGCGACGCTGGCCAGCTGACGCCTTTTACTCTGCTTTCCTCACAACGGTGTACATTCAGGTAAGTGATGTTTTGGCATTTTAAAGTCATATAAATGAAATATGCAGCATTATGTGTCAATATTGCATGTTATTATGCGTTTAGTTATTCGTTCCATCGAGGAAGGGGTTGAACTAGCTAATATTTTCCTCAGTTTACTGCTATAACTTACAATAAAGTTTAATGTAACTTAACCGTTAACTTAGGCTATAGCAGTTCGCTGGTTTGCCGTTTTAAATTAAGATGTTTTTGTTTATAAATCAACAGCTCACTGTCGTACACAATAAAATAGTTTGTCATTGTGTAGTAGCCTATTTGTGAATTAAGGCGACGCGGTCCAATGTCGGTGTTACTGTTTGTCAGAAAACCTAAATCCTAATTTGTGTTCACAATCATTCAACTAATCATAATAATAGAAAAATGCCAAGAATAAACACATTAATACGTGTGCATTATTGTATGTATCTTTATTTAACTCTGAAATTATATTCAACCAAGACTTTTTCTCATGACCTTTCCCTCTTTAAAATTAAAGTTGTAATCTTAACGTTAGGCTATTAGTGTCAAGTCAAAATACCAAAATTACGACTTTCGATACAATACCTGAACATTAACATGAACTAATAATGAACTGCACTTCTACTGCATATATTAATATGTGTTAATGTTAATTTCAACATTTACTAACACATTCAATATAAATTGTTTTACTTGTTAACTTTAGTATGCACTGTGAACTAACATGAACAAACAATGAATTGCTGTATTTCTGTTAACTATCAATTAATTGAGCAGCCATTCACTGCCATTATAAAGCTTGGAAGAGGCAGGACATTTTTATAATTACTCTAATTTCTCACGATATAGTTTATATACCATGCTATGGTATGCTATGCTACAACTGCTGTGGCACGTTATGAATTGGAGAGAAGTCAATGGGAAGATTGGTGTCCAACGCCTGGTCATAAAGGAAGTTGTCATTGGTGAGACCTTTTTTAGAAGTCACTTTTATTTGTATTGCACTTTGCACAATTCACAACTTTTCAAAACCGCTTTACAGAACATTGTATTTTTATTTCTGTTATCTCAGTATCGAACCAAACAACTTTTTTTGTCATTACCTGATCACATCCGTGGCTCACTTAAGTGACTGCATTTTTTTATTTAGAAGTTTTATGTTTTGCTTTTAAAGAAAGTTATTTTTTATATATTGCGAATCATATTGTTTCAATCATACATTTTAAAGCTGTAATAACAATATAAGATTATCATTCTGTCAAAGTCTCATACTAGCGCATGCCTACAACTATCTGTATTTAGTTCATTATCACTGTGTATTTATAAGGTTAGTTTACCCAAAAATGAAAATTCTGTCAGTAATTACTCACCCATGTTGTTCCAACCCCCGTAAGACCTTCGTTCATCTTCGGAACACAAATTAAGATATTTATGATGAAATCTGAGAGCTGTCTCACTCCTCCATAGGCTTCTCTGTTATTGAAACTTGCCAGCCCAGAAAGTTAGTAAAGACATTGTTAAAATAGTCCAAGAATACAGTGGCTGAACCTTAAGTTTATCAAGTGTCGAAAATACTTTTTGTGCGCAAAACAAGCTAAAATAAAGACTTTATTCAACGTAGTGTAACAGCGCTTCTGTGTTGTACGTCAGAACGTAGGCTCACGACTGGCCAGCATCCCACACATGACCAGCGTCGGCCAATAGTGAGTCTACGCTCTGACATACAACACAGAAGTTGGAAAAACTTGAGGGTGATTACAGATAGAATTTTCATTTTTGGGCGAACTAACCCTTTATGTTCCTCCTTGCATTCAGTACTTGGCCCATTATTGTTTTGTGTTTCTTCTTCCAAATTGTCTCGCATCATTGCAGATTATCTTGAGTTTATTTTGTGTTAGTAAAAACACTTATTTTTGTAGACTCTGTCTTTGGACTAAAACATGACATTAATGCTATCTGTGTTGGTGTGTTTTTACATTAGAGTGTGCATGTCTTTTTTTTTTTAAAGAAGCAGAATACATGCAGTGCTGTAAATTTTAACCGGTTGTTGGTGCAAAAGTATTCTAAAAATCGAAATAATTTGTCATAAGGAATTACGGTATAATTCTGGCCCACATATTGAAAAATACAATTTGCAATTCCTATTGAAAATTTACTGGAAAAAAAACTTTCATACAGTGGTAATTCAGAGGTGTACAATTTGTTAATAATTGCAATTAAAATATTAAAGGATATTTACATTAATGATTTTTTTTATTATCCTGCAGCTCTAGCTTCCAGGTTGTATTGCTGCTAACATTATTTAAATTCTTCTTTATTGAAGGTGCGGTCAGGCAGAATCCCCTTACTGGAAAAGGCCAACACATTGCCGACCCTCATTGGAGACTTCTCTGCACATCAACACACTTCTCAACTCTTTACCTTTCAAGTTTGCTTTAACTTTCTCAATTTCTCTTTAAAGTTCTCTTTACCAACTGTGATTTATTTGTATTACTCTCATTGGACTAATTAAACATAACATTAATACAAGCTTTGATCGAGTGTTTTGAACTTTGGAGTAAAAAATTAGCTTTGAATGCTATTTATATTATTAATTTGTATTCTTGAATGTTTTCAACTGAATTCTACTTAAAATAAGTACAACTGAGTAGCTGTAATTCTATGTATTCTTAAATGTTTTCAACCGAATACTACTGTAATTATTAAATTCAACTCTGTTGCTGTAATTATATTTATTTTGATAAATGTTTTCAACTGAATACTACTGTTATTATTCAACTCTTGCTGTAATTATATTTATTTTTATGAAATGTTTTCAACTGAATACTGCTGTAATTAAGTACAACACTTTAGCTGTAATTATTTAAATGCTTGTCAAAATAAATAGTTTTGAGTCCATTTGTTGTTGAGTGTTTAATTTACCTGTGAGTTAATAAGACTTTAAATACTGTCAGCTGCATGTGGGCCACATAAGGGCCGTTAGATTTTAACAGAACTCAACCATACTAAAGTTGCATACCAGGCCCACATATGGGCCACATGAATTTGTAGTATTTGGCTCATGCTTGGTGGAGTTATGGCAGTCCTTTGGTTCAGTTCTGGCAAAGGAGATGTGGGCCATATCTGGGCCGGCAAACACAAACTAATCTGGGCCACAGCTCAGCTGTTTATCTGGCCCACATCTGTGCCAAAGGTAATTTGCTGACTGGGACCTGTTATGATTTTCCGATGGTAAAAACAAATTATATGTTGTTGTATTACTTATCAATATATAGTTTTTGACCAGCGAATGTGTGCAAATGTGCATTTCTTTTGTCCGTCATTAAAACGGCGCAGGCGGTATCACATTACATTTTCATCAACAGGTTACAAACTAGTTTGTTTTTCCTGTTGTAAAATACATTTGGCCAAAATCGCATTTTATAAAAGATGAAATACTACTGTATGCACAGGATATTTAAGTTATTTGCGTTAGGCTATGTATTGGCTATGACTAGATGGCAAATGCTAGCCTAGACCTCTCTCTCAGGCGACGTCCCACATGTCTCAGTCAGTGAGTCATCAAATAAATAAAATATGAGCCTTTATAGACATAGTGTTTAGTAGTACTTATTCAAACAACAAGATATTTATTTACCCTTCGCAAAACTTCGTTCAGCTGCGGTCTACTGTGCGGCTGCTGTGGAACTTCAGTTGATTCAGTGAATATGAGAGGAGGCGGAGTTATCAGCATACTGACAGCTTGAGGATCGAATAAGATTTACACAAGCTCGGTTTAAGAACTTTCATTGGCTAAATATTTGTAAAACAGACAGACAGACGTAAAGGATGACCAATAGCATTGATTTAAAAAAAAAAAAAACACCACCAAAAAAAGGGCACTTCGGAGTGTGAGGGCAAAAAGGGCATGTGCTCTGCACAGGTTGAGCCCTACCTGTGCACGTGCCTGGTGGACAGAGAGAGAGAGCAGAGGACCTGTAGACACTGTGATCTACAGCACATCGAGGATGAGTGTGTGTGTCTGTGTGTGTGTGTGTGTGTGTGTGTGTGTGTGTGTGGACAGAGAGAGATAGCAGAGGACCTGTAGACACTGTGATCTACAGCACATCGAGGATGTGTGTGTGTGTGTGTGTGTGTGTGTGTGTGCAGGGCTGCCAACTCTCACGCATTCAGCGTGAGACTCACGCAATTGACCAAATTCTCACGCTCTCACGCCACACCCCCATATTCTCACGCAGACTCGCCGCATGATCTCGCAAACCAACGCGCAGAGAGACCAGACATACAGTGTAGTGAGTTTTTTGCACACTATTTATTCCTGTAAACTGTGTAGTCAGCCGTTCTCCATCCCATCTGCATCGTGTGAATTGTGAACGCAGGCAGGTCAGTGAATTACAGGGCGCTCCGTGTCTCCGTCCAGTTTAGGCTAGTAACTAATACCTTATGCTGTTATATAGCCTAGTTATATAGAATTAAGTTAGCATTAGCAGAGTTGTTTGTTTTGCAGCACTGAGCAGTTATTTTAAATAACTTTATCATAAAAACAGTACAAAAGCATTTCAAATACAAATATCTGGACATGCCTGCCCTACACTGTAAAAAATGTTACTGCTATTTACTTAAAAAATGATGGTAACAATATTACACATAATATTTTTGAGTAGTTAAAGCTTGATTTCATTCATGGAATCTACCTGAATAAATCATGTAAAATGCCCTAATTTATTTAGTCTATGACATAATGAATTAAAAAAATTTAGTGAAACGTGCTTTTTTATTTGAAATATTTTTTATTCTCAAAATTGTGTGAAGTCAAGTGAATGGATATGACATGGTTATATTTAACTTTGAGATGTATTGTTTTATAAAAAGACTATATGCTGCTATGACAGTACAGTTTCAAACATGTTACTGCACTATCATTAGCAGAGTTATTGCGACATGTATAAAACAATATGCTTAACATAAATGAGCTAATTCTCATAAAATAACTAGGTAGCCCCTTTTCCTTAATTTTGAGGTTTATCAGTTCCTCAATTCAAGCTTTAAAATTGTGTATGTTTCCTTAAAAAAAAAAGTAAAATGCATAGTTATTAGTGAAATGTTCTCAATATTTTCAATAAAACACTGAACCACAATTTTCTTAACAAAATCTACATCATATTTTTAATGATCACCTTAATTTTTGTAATGAAAATGACAAGACTCATGATTAATTTTTTTACAGTGTAGCCTATAGTTAATGTTAATTATTGTTTTCTAAGAACAGAATGTCAAGTCAACGACGTCCCATATTAAAATGATTTTATTTATATCAATCACAACTCATCAATCATGTCAAGATATTTGACTGGTGGTGTCAGTATAGATAAATTTGAATTTTTTTTGTTATAGGATGTTATCTAAAGTGTCAGGGACAGGCAAGAAAAGAACGCTTGTAGTTTATCAGCCCTCCAAGAAGTCCTGTGACCCTGAGAAGCAGCAGGAAAAGACACAGAAGAAGGAACATGAAAGTCTATCTGAGACTTTAGAGCAGGAGACAGATGAGCCCTCAGATAAAGAAGAGAGACCAACAGGCCAAAAGATTAAAGCCCAGAGCGGAGCTGCGTCCTATCGATGCTCCTTTAAAAATGAATGGTCAGAAAAATGGCCATTCATAACAAAGGGGACACTAAGTACACATTATTGGTGCTCTGTATGTAGGATAGAAAATGCTTACAATAGAGCACAAGTTAATCTGTGAACATGTTATCACATGTTAATCCTATTTTTGTAAAATGTTTGTGAAAATTAAATGTAATGTAAATCTCCCAAGAAATTCTGTACAGATACCAAATACTTTGACAATCAATATATACTTAATACACTAATGCAAGGATTTTGTGTTTGTATTTTTTCCACACCAAGCCACGCCCCTACATAAGCCCCTCCCCATTTGCCCAAGCCCCGCCCCCAAAATCTCACTCTAAGCTGAACTCAAAAGTTGGCAGCCCTGTGTGTGTGTGTGTGTGTGTGGACAGAGAGAGAGCAGAGGATCTGTAGACACTGTGATCTACAGCACATCGAGGATGGATGAGTGTGTGTGTGTGTGTGTGGACAGAGAGAGAGAGCAGAGGATCTGTAGACACTGTGATCTACAGCACATCGAGGATGAGTGTGTGTGTGTGTGTGTGTGTGTGTGTGTGGACAGAGAGAGAGAGCAGAGGATCTGTAGACACTGTGATCTACAGCACATCGAGGATGAGTGTGTGTGTGTGTGTGTGTGTGTGTGTGTGTGTGTGGACAGAGAGAGAGCAGAGGATCTGTAGACACTGTGATCTACAGCACATCGAGGATGAGTGTGTGTTTGTGTGTGTGTGTGTGTGTGTGTGTGTGTGCGTGTGTGCGTGTGTGTGTGTGTGGACAGAGAGAGAGCAGAGGATCTGTAGACACTGTGATCTACAGCACATCGAGGATGAGTGTGTGTGTGTGTGTGTGTGCGTGTGTGTGCGTGTGTGTGTGTGTGTGTGTGTGTGTGTGGACAGAGAGAGAGCAGAGGATCTGTAGACACTGTGATCTACAGCACATCGAGGATGAGTGTGTGTGTGTGTGTGTGTGTGTGTGTGTGGACAGAGAGAGAGAGCAGAGGATCTGTAGACACTGTGATCTACAGCACATCGAGGATGTGTGTGTGTGTGTGTGTGTGTGTGTGTGTGCAGGGCTGCCAACTCTCACGCATTCAGCGTGAGACTCACGCAATTGACCAAATTCTCACGCTCTCACGCCACACCCCCATATTCTCACGCAGACTCGCCGCATGATCTCGCAAACCAACGCGCAGAGAGACCAGACATACAGTGTAGTGAGTTTTTTGCACACTATTTATTCCTGTAAACTGTGTAGTCAGCCGTTCTCCATCCCATCTGCATCGTGTGAATTGTGAACGCAGGCAGGTCAGTGAATTACAGGGCGCTCCGTGTCTCCGTCCAGTTTAGGCTAGTAACTAATACCTTATGCTGTTATATAGCCTAGTTATATAGAATTAAGTTAGCATTAGCAGAGTTGTTTGTTTTGCAGCACTGAGCAGTTATTTTAAATAACTTTATCATAAAAACAGTACAAAAGCATTTCAAATACAAATATCTGGACATGCCTGCCCTACACTGTAAAAAATGTTACTGCTATTTACTTAAAAAATGATGGTAACAATATTACACATAATATTTTTGAGTAGTTAAAGCTTGATTTCATTCATGGAATCTACCTGAATAAATCATGTAAAATGCCCTAATTTATTTAGTCTATGACATAATGAATTAAAAAAATTTAGTGAAACGTGCTTTTTTATTTGAAATATTTTTTATTCTCAAAATTGTGTGAAGTCAAGTGAATGGATATGACATGGTTATATTTAACTTTGAGATGTATTGTTTTATAAAAAGACTATATGC
>NC_138221.1:68374076-68484076 GCF_964197995.2 Scardinius erythrophthalmus | reverse complement strand
AAAAGAAAAAATATTATAAAAAACAAGTAAAAAAAAAAAAAAAAGATTTTTTATATATATATATTAATCCTGCCCTCCGGGTCCATTTGGACCCGAAGGTCCAGAGTGTGACTGTTAAACGAAGGACCCCAGAGGTAACATATTCAATATTAATAAATAAGATTCTTTTTAAGGAAAATAAACTAATTAAAACTCTCTCTCTCTCTCTCTCTCTCTCTCTCTCTCTCTCTCTCTCTCTCTCTGTCTGTCTCAGTGCAGCTCGTCCTCTACGACTCCATCAGTGCAGTGTGAACACAGTCTGAGCTCTCTCTCTCTCTCTCTCTCTCTCTCTCTCTCTCTCTCTCTCTCTCTCTCTCTGTCTGTCTGTCTCAGTGCAGCTCGTCCTCTACGACTCCATCAGTGCAGTGTGAACACAGTCTGAGCTCTCTCTCTCTCTCTCTCTCTCTCTCTCTCTCTCTCTCTCTGTCAGTCTCAGTGCAGCTCGTCCTCTACGACTCCATCAGTGCAGTGTGAACACAGTCTGAGCTCTCTCTCTCTCTCTCTCTCTCTCTCTCTCTCTCTCTCTGTCTGTCTCAGTGCAGCTCGTCCTCTACGACTCCATCAGTGCAGTGTGAACACAGTCTGAGCTCTCTCTCTCTCTCTCTCTCTCTCTCTCTCTCTCTCTCTCTCTCTGTCTGTCTGTCTCAGTGCAGCTCGTCCTCTACGACTCCATCAGTGCAGTGTGAACACAGTCTGAGCTCTCTCTCTCTCTCTCTCTCTCTCTCTCTCTCTCTCTCTCTGTCAGTCTCAGTGCAGCTCGTCCTCTACGACTCCATCAGTGCAGTGTGAACACAGTCTGAGCTCTCTCTCTCTCTCTCTCTCTCTCTCTCTCTCTGTCTGTCTCAGTGCAGCTCGTCCTCTACGACTCCATCAGTGCAGTGTGAACACAGTCTGAGCTCTCTCTCTCTCTCTCTCTCTCTCTCTCTCTCTCTCTCTCTCTGTCAGTCTCAGTGCAGCTCGTCCTCTACGACTCCATCAGTGCTGTGTGAACACAGTCTGAGCTCTCTCTCTCTCTCTCTCTCTCTCTCTCTGTCTGTCTCAGTGCAGCTCGTCCTCTACGACTCCATCAGTGCTGTGTGAACACAGTCTGAGCTCTCTCTCTCTCTCTCTCTCTCTCTCTCGCTCTCTCTCTCTCTCTCTCTCTCTGTCTGTCTCAGTGCAGCTCGTCCTCCACGACTCCATCAGTGCTGTGTGAACACAGTCTGAGCTCTCTCTCTCTCTCTCTCTCTCTCTCTCTCTCTCTCTCTCTCTCTCTCTCTGTCTCAGTGCAGCTCGTCCTCCACGACTCCATCAGTGCAGTGTGAACACAGTCTGAGCTCTCTCTCTCTCTCTCTCTCTCTCTCTCTCTCTCTGTCTGTCTCAGTGCAGCTCGTCCTCTACGACTCCATCAGTGCAGTGTGAACACAGTCTGAGCTCTCTGGCTCTCTCTCTCTCTCTCTCTCTCTCTGTCTGTCTCAGTGCAGCTCGTCCTCTACGACTCCATCAGTGCAGTGTGAACACAGTCTGAGCTCTCTCTCTCTCTCTCTCTCTCTCTCTCTCTCTCTCTCTGTCTGTCTCAGTGCAGCTCGTCCTCTACGACTCCATCAGTGCAGTGTGAACACAGTCTGAGCTCTCTGGCTCTCCAGCTCGGCTTGTGCCGGCCCGTCTCCACACACAGACTGTGGTCACTAATGCGATACCTCGTCAGGAGCTTTCTCTGACCATAATTACTGATATCGGTCAGGTATGGGGCCAATTTATAATCAGACTTTATTTTGTGGAAGTATTTTAATTTATTTACTTGTGTGACCTTTATCTGCCAATCTTGTATGTATTCTTCTTTGGTTATGTTCCCTATTTCTTTTACTTTTGCGTGTCTGAACTGAATTTTTGGATTAAGTTTGTGTTTTTCCACTAAATGTGTCATGGGGTCGCTCTCGGGGTGTCCTGCCCTGTGTCTGAGAGCGCAGTGATGGTAACTCTCTGTCTGCGCGTCTGATAGATGGAACCAGAACTTTGCGGCTCTCTTCTGGATCTCAGATAGGAGAGGGAATCTGCCTAATTCTGCCCGGCAACCCAGACTCGGAGCGTTTCTGTGAGTTCCCAGATGTTCTTGCAGAACTCGAGGTGGAAAGTTTCCACAGGGGTTTTGTCCCAGGAATCGTAATTTAGTTTAAATTTGGGGCCCCAGATTTCACAGCCGTATAGGAGGATGGGTTTGATGATGCTGTTAAAGATTTTCAGCCACAGTTTAATGGGTCGGTTAAATTTGAACAGGGGTTTTCTTATACTATAATAAGCCCTACGTGCTTTATCAGTCAGGTCTTTCATTGCAGTGTCAAACTTTCCAGAAGCTGAGATTGTCAGACCCAAATAATTATAACAGGTGACATGATTAAGAATTGTTCCCCCAAGTGTAAATGTGTATTTGTTGTCAGTAAGGCGAGGTTTCTTCTGGAAGATCATGATTTTGGACTTGTCCATGTTTATGGGTAAGGCCCAGTTGCTGCTGAACTCCTCCAGAAGCGAGAGGCTTTGGTGCAGACCCTCTTCATGAGGAGACAGCAGCAGGAGATCGTCCGCGTACAGGAGGCTTTTGATCTCTCTGTCCTCGAGGGTCAGGCCAGGACAAGAGGACTTCTCAAGTGATGATGCCAGTTCATTAATATAGATATTAAATAGAGTCGGGCTGAGGCTGCAGCCTTGACGGACTCCTTTAGTTTGACTGAAATAATCAGTGCGTTTGTCGTTAATCTTGACGCCGCATTTGTTCCCATTGTAAATGTCCTTTATGATGTCATATGTCCTTCCTCCTATTCCACTTTGAATTAGTTTTAGGAAAAGTCCATTATGCCAAACCGAATCGAAGGCTTTTTTAAAATCAATGAAGCAGCCGAATATTTTCCCTTGTTTTGTTTGTTGGACGTGTTTTTGTATGAGTGTGTGGAGTGTGTAGATGTGATTTGATGTTCTCTGTTTAGGCATAAACCCAATCTGACAGCTGTTGAGGATCTTGTGTTCTTGAATGAACTGGACTAGTCTGTCGTTGATGATGGAGCAGAAGAGTTTGCCCAGGTTGCTGCTCACTGTGATGCCCCTGTAGTTATTTGGGTCGTACTTCTCACCTTGTTTATGAATTGGTGTAATCAAATTTTCTTTCCAGATCTCAGGAAAGTGTCCTGATTTTAATGAAAGATTGAATAACTTTAGAATTGCCTCTTTCAGTTTGGGGCTGCTGTGTTTCAGCATCTCATTAGATATTAAATCCACACCACAGGATTTTTTATTTTTTAGGGATTTGATCTTGTCTGTCAGTTCGTGTAATAATATGGGCTGGTCTAACTGGTTGAGCTGGTCTTTTACAGTGTGTTCCAGGGTGTAGAGTTGGGAGGTCAGATGTTTTTGGGTGAGGGTTGGTTCGTTTTGTGAGTAGAGTTTTCCAAAATGTTCTGTCCAGATGTTTGGGTCATAGATGGGAATGTGTTTGGGTTCTTTTGATTTATCTAAATTATTCCATAATTCCCAAAAATAGTTCTGATCGACTGCCTCCTCAATCTTATTAAGCTTTGCTTTCATGTGATCAGCTTTTTTCTGTATTAGAAGTGACTTGTATGTTTTGAGGGTTTGCTGATATTTGTCTTGTGTTTGTTGGTTTGCAGGGTCTCTGTGTTTTATATTTGATAATGACCATAAATCTTTTCTTAATTTTTGGCATTCCTTATCAAACCAATCATCTTTAATAGCAATTTCTTTCTTACATCTATATTTTGTTTTTTTTCTCAGGGCTTTTCTGACCACTGTAGAAAATATTTCATTTAATTGATGAGTTGCTAAATTGATCATTTTCTTCTCTTCACTAAATGAAGTAGACAGGAATGAGTCTATCATGTTCTGAACACGAGTGCTGTGGAGCTGGGCTTCATACTGGGCAGGACTGTCTTTACTCCACATAAATCTGGCAGGGAGGGGGTGCAGTTTAGCCTTCTGATCTGGACAAGGCCGGAGATTCCCGGATCTGTTCAGGCTGAGGACTGTGTGACTGTGGTCTGATAACGGCAGCTGTGGCATCACTGTGAAATAGTTGCTGTTATTGTTGTCTATATCAGTGATGGCGTAATCTACTTGCGCTGCTGCCGAGATATGAGCAGTAGGTGAAGCGACCCAGAGAATCTCCCTTAGTTCTGCCGTTAGCTATGTACAGACCCAGGCTTTTGCAGAGCTGCAGGACTTGTTTTCCGTGCCTGTTTATGGTGTTGTCATAATTCTGACGTGCCTTTGTAAAGTGTTTCTGCTTATATATATGTGAATTGTTAATATATTTGTCTCCATCTGAGGTAATGTAATCCGCTTCCTTCCCTGTTCTAGCGTTCAGATCCCCCATTAACAGAACCGATCCTAGAGATTGAAAGTAAACAATCTCTGACTGTAGGGTTGAGAAGATGTCTTCATTATAATAAGGAGACTCGTATGGGGGGATATATGTGGCACAGAGGTACATGTCCTCATCTAAACACAACAGCTCTTTCTTAAGTTTTAACCAAATATGTGTTTTCCCTTTTTTCACAGGCTGAATATAATGCCACAGACGATCTTTGAACAAAACTATGATTCCCCCTGAATCTCTTCTGTTTTTAATGTTAGGCTGTTTGATTGAAGGGATTCGTAGCTCTCTGTAGTAGTTTGGAGGAGTGCAGATTTTGGAGTCTAAACGACACCTTGTCTCAAGTAATATGATTATATCTGAACTATATACAATATTAACAAGATCAGGGTTAGTAATTTTCTCTCCAAAAGCAGAAGAGAACATCCCCTGAATGTTATAGCATGTTATTTTAAACGATGACATTGACAAATATTGGATTCACCAGAAAAATTTATGAAATTCATGACCCAATCAAGTTTTAAAATATAGATTAATCAATTATAACGGTAATATAGAGGATATATAGAAGTATAGTGAGTTGGTCAATTTACATGTTAAATAAAAATAAAATAAAAAATAAAATAAAATAAAATAAAAAGTCGTTAAGAAATAATGATCATTTTTGATCAGTACTTAAGCTAACATATTGTCACAAAATTTTCAGCATGTGTTTGATGTGTGTGTTTTGTGCATCTCACGCATGTATTTCCCTCATTCTCTCTCTCTCTCACTTCACTCTCTCTCTCTCTCTCTCTCTCTCTCTCACACACACACACACACACACAAACTCTCTCTCTCTTCAGAAGCTTGAGTTATGTGAGTGAACATCATCTCGGAGACACAAAATCTCACACACACACACACACACACACACACACACACACACACACACACACACACACACACACACACACACACACACACACACACACACACACACACACACACACACACACACACACACACACCTTCACCTGGACTGTTACCACTGGGGAAATAACACACACTCTCTCTCTCTCTCTCACACACACACACACACACACACACACCTTCACCTGGACTGTTACCACTGGGGAAATAACACACACTCTCTCTCTCTCTCTCACACACACACACACACACCTTCACCTGGACTGTTCCCGCTGGGGAAATAACTGATATCTCCACCCGAGCTGCTGTCCTACACATCTTCCAGAAACCACTGAAGACGCATGTTTTTCAGCAACACTTGATCCATAAATACTGTAATATTGGCTCTTTCTAATAAGCTGCTGCCACCACCTTTAATTTTTTTAGCCAGTATGGTCTGGCAAGAGAAGACAACACACCACCAACTTCAATCAAAATTAGCAGTTTTATTAACAGAGGGGACCAGAAGGACAGGCTCAACTCAACCTAGAAAGCCGTAGAACTACACAGACGTGCATTCACTCACTTCATTGCATGGTGACAACACCCAGAATTACAGTGGCACTTCAAATTCATTTAAAACTTCAACTTCATGCTAGTGCAACCAAATGGGTACTCACAGCTGTTCCCTAACCCTTCTTAGTTTTAGTCCAACCCACTCTTACTACCCCCCTCTATCACTATAAAGCACAACTTTATTCAATACATCAATTTAATAAATACAGCAGCTATAAAAACAAAAAAACATCACTTAACTCGCCCACAGCGACGTGCTGCCCCTCCCAATTACGGGGGGGGGGGGGGGGGGGTCACCTCAACACTCACGTTGACCTCGAGGAGTCATTCATAAACGGAGAAATAGGCCTATGAACAGTAGCGCTGCGGTGTATCTTCACGTCAGCACTCACGTTGACATCGGGGAGTCATTCACAAATGGGAAAGTATGAGCAGTATCACCGCGGTGTTTCGTCACGTCAGCACTCACGTCGACATCGGGGAGTCATTCATAAATGGGGAAACCCCACCGTAGGTCCGTTTTAAAAGGGCGAAGTCCAGCCGGGCTCGTGTGATTCAATTGTATCAGCATTCAGGATCAGCACAGTAGCGACGACGGCACTCCTAACCTCCCATCTATATAATCTTTCCCCGCACCCGCTCTCTGTCTATCTTCATCGCCGGCGGCCCTAACCGACCGCGAACGACACCCCCCTCCCAAACAAAAGGTGAGTACCGCCGTCCTGGGGTGCGTTTCCCGAAAGCATCGTTAGCCAACTATGGTCGCAAGTTCCGTCGTTACCAATAGAGTTCAATGGACATTGCGATGAACTTGCGACCATAGTTGGCCAACGATGCTTTCGGGAAACGCACCCCTGTTGTACACCGTGTTGGAAACCGAGCCCCTGCACTATCTTTTTCGCTCCATATAAACCTTCTTCCACTCCCAGTCTCCCAATACACAGCTCCCGCCCCGGTGTTTCTCATTTCTCAATCAGTCTCATTAATCAGTTACCAAGACAACATCCCCAAAATACGAAACACATTACAATACTAACACTTTCCTTTCTTTTCTATTCTATATAAAAAATGACAATATACTCTCATAGAGAATAATGTGTTCGAATTTAAAAGACGTGGCGCTGCGCTGAGCTGCGCGTCCGGTGTGCGACCCCCTTTAAGCGGGTCGCACACATAGACTGTAAAAAAAGATGGACGACGCCCCTTCGCTCTCTTCCATTGATGAGAACTGAAGCCGCCAGTGTCCCGATATGGCGCTGACATATTGGAACTTGAGTCTGCGCAGTAGCGATCTCGGGACCAGACCTGCGCAGTCGTGAGCAGGAAGTAAAGCCGCGAAATCAACGCTCCGCCCTCACTCTCGCAGGGAGAGTGCATTCTGCACACTTTTTTGAAAATTGATTGCAGTATGACAAGAGGCTTGTTAAAATAACGTAAATACAATCTCCTCAGTCCTCCGAAGATCCCGAAAAAAATGTCCGTGGTGCTTCAGTGACTACTTTGCTCGGAGAACCTGTCAATCACAGCTGTCAATCATGACGTTACACCACCGCATCACGTAACTAACTAAAAACCAACTGATTTTTGAAACAGACACTTGAACTTAAATCAGCGTGATAAAAACAACAGCAAATGAAAGAAACCACCTTTGGAAAAAATATATTTGAAGTGTAATTTAATTGTTTAGTTGGTCTCACGTCCCGTTGACTAACACGGGGAGGCGGGGCTTATGACCTATACTAGGACCAGTCACCGGGGGGCGATCGAGACGTTTTGGCTTCACTTTTCAGGGCTTGTGCGGCACGCTTGGTCGCACACCGGACGCGCAGCGCCACGTCTTTTAAATTCGAACACATTATTCTCTATTATTCTCTACTGTCCGCGGCGCCCAGCAACGGCTCAGGACCGTGTTCAAAATCCTGCCGCGCCACAGAGCGCCATTTACATAGTTTTATATTAAATTTACATTTATGTGTCTCAAATCGTAGTTAATGTATATATGGACTTAACCCCGTGCTGCAATATACATTTAGTTTCAAATTTAATACAGAAATCAGAAAATTGCTGATGCTAACGGATTTTCAGGTGAGAGTTGTCCTAAACGTGGCGCTGCGCGGCGCTGAGCTGCGCGTCCGGTGTGTGACCCGCTTCAGACTCAGAGCACTCGCATATTTGTGTCCTAATGTTAGTTTAATTACATCTGTAAGTGTGTTTAAAAGTAAATGTAAATGTACATCTATCTCAAGAATACAATCTCACAATCATACAAAATTCAACATCTCTCTCTCTCTCTCTCTCTCTCTCTCTCTCTCTCTCTCTCTCTCTCTCTCTCACACACACACACACACACACACACACAGTTTAGAGCAGTGTTCTGGTATTCTCCACTTTGGAGGTAGGGAAGGGTTAATAAAATGTAGTTTATTAACATCACATTTTAAAAACATAACATCAAATAACAGCATTACAAACTTTCAAATAGAGAAAATAAAAGTGCAATTATATTATCACTTTGCATGAAATAAGACTTTGTTCAAAAGTAAATGATGATAATAATGCAATTGTGTTTTGCCTATGATAACATCGAATTAAAATAAAATAGATAAGTGTGGACTAGTTGTGCTTTGCTTCATTTTGTCACTTTGCAAACTGCATGCAGAAAGAACAAACAAAATTGACAAAACATTAATAATCTTATTCACTATTTTGTCAAAGGCGGCCGTTATTTAGAGCAGTGGGTCTCAGCCTTTTCTGGGCCAGCGCCCCCTATCCAATATCCAGCTCCCTTGCACTTAGGTTTAATTACGCATTTAGGAGAGTGTTGCAAGAAGCTGCTTACATTAACCTTACTTTAGGAAAAATAAATTAATACAATTATGATTTTTCATGAAAAATTATGTCAGAATTGTAGGCCTAAAATACCTTGGCATCAGCTTGCTTTCATCAATGCTATAATTAATACAATTACAATTAATTTGGTTTGTCGTGATTAATTTGTGTTCATAATCAGTAAAAAAAGAAAATCTTCCAACAAGAATAAACACATATGAACAATTCAGTTATTATTGTATTATTAATTATTTTTATATCTTGAAACTACCCAAGCATGTTTCCGCTCAGATGTGACGGCGGGATGAATACATTACCAACATGTGATTGCAGGATATATTTAAATTATCCATCTAATTGTCATTTTCTCCTCACTGTCTTACTGCAAGTTAACAATAATGTTAAAGTTAATGCCTAAACATGTAAAAGTTTTTAAAAGTTTGTAAAAGGCACTTTTGAATAAGAAATAATATCAAGTCGTCAAGATACAACTCATCAAAACTCACAACAAGCGTATCGGTGAGAACACTCATTTAAACAGCATACACACACACCCGAACTCGACTGCACATCATATTTCTGACATTATTGGCACTGCTTTCAATCGTAATGCAATAGAAATGAGCACAGAAACCCTGCCTAGAGCCTCCAGCGCTGACGGTGGACTGCGGTCAGGAGTAGAGCCGCTGCGCACCATAGACGCGCGTGCACACACAATATGACATCACACTCTGCGCATGTTTTACAACATAATGTAACATACACAGCCCTAACACTTTTTAAATAGCCCACTTGAAGTGTTTATTACAAATAAATTACTAACTGCTTAAAATGAATAAAAGTAAATGAACAAAAAATTGCATTATACATTTAAACTCGTGAACGCCCCTTTCAGAACTCTTGCTTCCATAATTGTCTCTGCTTCCAACACCCCCGTTGAGAACCACTTGTTTCCATGGTGACGCGTCATTGCTAGTCACGTGACACACCGCAACCACAAAAGCGCTGAATGACTGATGATCTGCTTTTTTCCCTTGTTTTTATTCAAAATATTCACAAATACTCGCTATAGCATGACATATCTGGTATTCCGATTGTCAAATATGTGCAGGTGGATGTGTTTTGTTGTTTAAACACCTTTACAACAATCGCGTTAGTTTGAGTTATAGCGTTATATGCAGTGGTGGAAATGGGCAAAATTCACTGAGCCCAAAAATCACTTTTGAAAAAAAAAAAAAAAAAAAAAAAAAATGTATATATATATAACTAAATTATATAAATAATTTATTGTTTCATTTAACCCCCTGGGGTCGGCTATTGCAAATGATAAAAACAAAACGTAAATATAAATAAACATGCTGCGTTGTCCCGTCTCTCTCTCATAATATCATACTGATACTGATATTAATAATATGACAATATTCAATATTGATTAAATGGGAGGGGAAAATCCTGCCCATACTGCAGCTATGAGAAAAATGATAAAAGCACGTATGTTCATCTACTTGAATAAAAAAATTGAATAAAACAGCAAAATAACAACAACAACATTAAACATCTTCATAAAGCAAAAAAGAGATTACCTTAGATGAAGTTTGATTAATATGTACATACAGTACCGGTAAAAAGTCTGGACCCATTACTATTTTTAATGTTTTTGAAATAAGTTTCTTATTATGCTCTACAAGCCTGCATTTATTTGATCAAAAATACAGAAAGAAACAGGAATATTCAGCAAGGATGTGTTAAATACATAAAAAGTTATAGTGAAGACTTTTTTAAAACAACTTTTAAATAATCAAATAATCATGAAAAAAAGTATCACAGGTTATTAAATAAATATTAAGCACCATTTCTAACATTTGATAATAAATCAGAATTTTAAAGTATAGAAAACCATTATTTTAAATTTTAAAGGGACAATAAGTAACTTTTTAGGTATTTTATTATCTAAAATCAATATTTTTATTCATAAATATGTCCTCAATGGTGTCCAAATACCTCTGCCAATGATCTGACTTATCCTCGTAAACGAAGAATTTATTATCTTTATATACATGGGACGGGTAGGTCCACGGAGGCTTCCATGTAGTTCCGCCATCTTGAAAAACTATAATAGCAGAGAGGGACAAAAAGTACTAGGCCAACGCGTTTCCACAACGCGTTTTCGTTCAGAGCCCGCGTCAAGTGACTGAAACCAGCAGAAACGGAGCAGAGCAGTGAGAGGCGCTTTTGTCACTGCCCCGGCAAGTTTAAAAGGCTGCACTGCACGGTTAAGTCAAAGGATAACGAGTCCTCTTAGTCGAAAAACTCCACAATAAGACCGTAAAAGGAAACGTGATCGGAGATTACAAAAACAAGGGTTATTAGCTATAATGTCGGGATAGCTAATGCAGGAGAAAGCTTTTAAAAGAGACGCTGAAGTTGCCTGCTTTCTTCTCGACAGGTAAGTCAATGTTAAGGTCTTAATTACAGGCTTTTTATTTTTTTATTAGCCTATATAGACCAGCGTTTCCCAGCGGGAAACTGTGTAAAAAAAAACAAATCTTTACCATCAATCTCGGATCGTCGGAAGTCTCTAATAACAACAAATAATGCGCACAAATTTATAATACAAATGCAAATCATAAGTTTTTGGCGTTGAATTGCGGAGGTTGCGCTTGCATGTGATTTTATTCCCGTGCCTCATTCCCAGTGCGTCCACATAAAGCTGCCTATTTTTCATTGATGCGCTTACAGTCAAATACACACGAATTGTCACAACGTCCGTCTTGCCGCGTATTCACATCGGTTGTGCTGCTGTCAACGCAACGCGTGCGATTAATATTTTTCAATTTAACACGTTAAAAATATTTAACGCAATTAAAGCAGCATTTTTTTCTGTCATCCTTTGGCTAGCGTTACATTATATAATCACGTTCTTCTTCATGCAAATGCTTCTAACCATGCAAGCGAGAAAATACAAAAGAGAATGCGCTGTCCTGTGATGCTGACACGACGCGCGCCAGACTCGACTTCTCTTTCGCGCTTTCGCTTTGAGTATCCTCATGAGAGCAGTCTTAAATTAGTTAAATAAAGTCTTAAATGAACGTTAAGAGTTGTGAGAAAATGGGACGCTTGTGGGATCCACATGTGACAGTGCAGCAGTGACATCAGAATCAAATAACACTTCATTCATAAAAAGATGCCATTAAACAATTATTTGAAATATACTGTCTTTATGATGTTTCTACATTAATTTGGAGATTTACTGTGAAATTATTAGGCTACATAAAATGTAGTAAAAACAAGCTATCTTGTGCAATTATAACAAAATTATATATTATATAAAATTAAAAATGTTTAATTCATTCATTCATTTGTAACATGCATGAACGAAGAAAAAAAAAAGGAACAGGAAGAAGAAAATCTTATGGTAGCCTACCTGTCATTTATTTGTGCACATCAAAAAAAAACAAAAAAAAAAACAAAAACAAAACCAGCACATTTCAAAGTATAGTATCAAAGTAGTATTGTGACAACACTAGTGTAGGGTGCCACACATTTTTTTTTAAATTTCAAAGGGTGCCTTGACTGAAAAAAGGTTGGGAAACACTGATATAGACAGAAGAACATAGTTAAAAGTTAAACAGGCTCTTTGATGAATAGCAGCTATTGAGTAAAGTAGAGATGGTCCTATAAACAAGGTTGTAAGTTTTGTTTGTTCAAAACTGTAACATTCGTTTGTTCGTTGTGTCAAGTTGTAGTTTGTTTGAAATAACAAACCAGTTCACCAGAAGGAAAACTCGACGAGGTGCTATTAGAAGACATCCTGTCAAAGCTTTTTGGTACATATCGCTTACCGTAGATGCAACGCGCATTTGAAAACGCGAGGCGCTGGAGAGCAAAATTAGTTTGATTGCAAAATACAAATTCACCACTAGATGGGAGTAATTCTTACTTACTGCCCCTTTAATAATATTTCACTATATTATTTTTCTGTATTTTTGATCAAATAAATCCAGGCTTAAAGAGCATAAGAGACTTTTCAAAATCATTAAAAATAGTAATGTGTCCAATGTGTTTAATAGATTTCACTTTGTAACTGTTAAACACATTTGCAGTTGGTTTGTAAAAGGTATCATCATTACATGATTGGCCTGTATTACATGTACAGTTTTGACCAGCATGTGTCGCCATTTGCGTGTGTTTTGTGCATCTCACGCATGTATTTCTGGATTGGCCACAGTGTGTGTTTCTGGATCTGTTACTGTTTGTTTTTTTCCTCTCGATACGTGTAACGGAAATTAGATTTCGAAATCCGAAAAGCTCTTTTTGAACAAAACAACCCGTTAATTTTAAGATGGCCATTTTTTAAATTATTTTAGACCGGATCATTTCAGATACGTTGATACGGCTTACCCATACGAAAGTTTCTGTTATGACATCTGTTAAAGTAACGGTTTCTATTCAGATTTTCGAACAATATTACAGTTCATCATCCAAGATTATTTATGTACCTCAAGCGGTCTGAAGTTCTGTGAGCAGTGAGAAAGACGCGCACTGATAGAGAAGCATTTCCATTGGCTGCAGTCTGCAGGCATTGGCCAATAACAAAAGACGACATAGCGCAGACAATTTTACAGAATGCCACTGATAAATATCAATATCCCTCTTAAGTTTTTTATCATAATGTGCTACGTTTATGCAGCTATTATATTGTAGATAAAATATAGTAATCGTTACAATGTCCACACACACACAATATATATATATGAGTCATTCCACGAAACCGGTACGATTTGGACAAACACATTTTTGGATTTTTTACTTATATGTATTACTTTTCTGAACATCCCACAACATTAATTACATATTTAACTTCCAGAAAATCATATTTTCCCACCTCAGGAATCAAATCCCTATTATTATTGGTAATTATTTTAAGATATGGGCACTATTAGTCTTCAACCCCGTTATGGACACTATCGGAGCTCTCTGAATATGATTATAAAATATATTTGTAATGAAATCAACATTTTCCTATTAATCATATGTCCCTCACACTAATTCAGTAATTGTAAATGTAAAATTTACATATAATTTCACACTTATGCTATACTAAAGCCTGAAATGGGCACTTTTTGTGACATCAACCTCATCATTTTTGATCAAAGATATGGCTTAACTTCAGAATTTGAACTAAAATCAGTATTCTTATGATTGCTCTGAACATTTCTGACCAAGTTCAACAAACATTAAATTACTTATTCATGAACTTAAAAAAAAAAATGAATAAAAATGTAGGTGTGACGGGGTTGAGACTAAGGTTAACAGGGTTGAAGATGGTAACGGGGTTGAAGAGACAAATACAGCTAAACATATACATCGTTGTTTTTTTCTCAAATTCACTGAAAGATTTTCTATGAGCACTGTATTCCATTATGTTACCAAGAAAAACAACATATATAAATTGCAATTGCAACTCAGTTTTATTAACCCGACTGCAGGAAAAACAACAATAACTTTAAATACATTAGAACATTATAAACTGACTAAATAGGTCATCAAAATAAAACATATTACTTGTGTGCTTTTTTGATGTGTTTGTGTGTCTGTGCGAACATGTTTTTGTGTGTTTTTTTGCATGTACGCGCGCTTCGTGGCAAAAAAGTAACGGGGTTGAGTGTGACGGGGGTGTGATTTTTTGCTTGAAAATGGCCACTGCTCTACATGTAGTGAACAACAAGAGAGTACATGGCATTCATTGTATTAAGAATTCATGTATATTTTTGAAATAACAAAGATAATTTTCACAAGTAATAGAATTCTATCTTTATTTGATGTAACAGGGTTGAGTCGTTGAGCTTGACGACCACATTATCACAACTCTAAATAAGTTATAGTTATAAAAGAGGGTGGTAACTTGCCTGTGTCTACACACAGTGTTGTTCAGAAGACTTCTATGATGTTAATTCCTGTTATTGATGTCACATATAAGGATCTGTTCATTAGTTTTATGGGGGAGAATTGTTTGTGTAACGGGGTTGAGGGACTACTGAGGGACGGAACTAAATAATGTGATTTTAATAAATAATCATGAATTTACTTAGAAAAAAAACATTACCAGCAAAAAAGCACAGATAGATATTCATGGGAATGGCAAAATGTATGGACTTTTTTCTACTTATACTATTCATATTCCAAGTACACTTTCAAAGAAGGCCAAGAAGGTTTGTGTCTTTAACCTAACTTTGTTAGTGACCTCTGAATATTAGGCCTACTTTCTGCCCTTGGTGTGTGTATTGTGCTTTGATGTTGATGTTTATTTTGTTCTATTCTTTAACCCAGTCCCAGTGGTTCTCAAACTTTTTAGAGTTGAACCCCATGAGGCTTTTAACATCCTTCTGCACACCCCCACTCTTCACTCACACCTTTTTCAGTAAGGGACAATATATGCCCCCTTAAATCGATTTTTCCAGTGCATTTTTACCTTTACAAATACCTTTATAAAATAAATAATGCTTTAAATAATAAATGCTCATAATAAATGTTCAATAAAGAAATATGCAATGATGGTAAAAACGAAGTGATGCTTTTAAATAATAAATTAAAACCGACAGTAGGTGGAGAGTCATCGAGTCATTCATTCAGTAATGAAGCCAGTGGCTGTATTTATGAATTAACATTGAATCATTGACTCTAATGATTCGTTCACACACACTGCTGTGTGCTGCAGTTCTGCTGTGGCTTTCGTTGAGCTATTATTTTGTTGTAAAAAATACTGACAACTGTGTTGAAAATGAACATCACTTAACATTAATATTTCGTTTGCTGAACTGTTGTATAAAATCAATGTCACATTCGCAATCGTGTGGATCTTCATATAATGTGATCAACATTAAACACAGGAACTCACACAGGGAATGTCTTTGTATCGAAGAGAGTTTGAATCTTATATCGATCTCCATGCACAGCCTGTGTCTATATTTGTTCTTCATGCTAGTAAGTGTTAAATACCTACTTTTACAAAGGTAATGTACATTGTCGAGAACGGTAGTATAGCGCGATCTGCACGAGACCTGTCATATTATAGCCGACACGCTGCTTAAACGCAGAAAGTTTTGACCGCAAAAGATGAGGTAATTTGATCGGATCGGATGTCATGTATTTACAGCATTTTACCTGATAGAAAAGCATGCTCAGTTTAAATCTCATTTTAAGGTGAGATAGTATTAAAGGAACGGCAATGTTAAGATAGCAGTAGCGGATGGAGGCCCAAAGTGACAGAGGAAGCCGTTGGTCAGGTTCAAGGATACATTTTTTTATTTGCCACACTTGAGTCACTCAATAATTGGGAAACAAAACACACACAAAAAAAAAAAAAATTAAATACAAACTGCACCAGACACATAATAAAAATAAATTATATTAACAAGACATACTCTGACCTGTACGTGCAGCCGCACGACACAAACAGCACTTCCCATCTCCATACTAAATTTCTGGAGCCTTTTTATAGGCCTAACTCCTCCCATGGTCCGGGACATACCATTTGAAAAGGTAATTATATTTCACATAAATCACATATACATATAATAATAACAATAATACATACATCAACTCATATCTGCAGATATACACATAACACACACATTATGTACACACAAATAATAAAACAAATAACTCATAAAACATTTCTTTTGTAAAGCTATGACGGATGGAACCCCCGGTGACGTCACACACACGGACGCGTTACCAAGATGGCGCGAACACCAAGTATAAATAAACCGGATTTTTAACTGAACAGGTTTGGCAAATGACTCGTCAAATGTGGTAAGTATATTTGTATGACTCTTAACACTGTACTGAATAAATCATATAAACCAAATAATAATAGTGAGGCGTTTTATTTCTGTACATCAGACAACAATCCTATTATGTTATATACACTGATGTTACAGACACTGATTCCCCATATAACTCACGTAAACCAGGTAATACTAACACACAGGACATAATACACCACAACACACCTTTAAACATACAATAACATCAAATTTTACACAAGTCCGTGTACATATGATTGTCAGTGCCGGCAAACAGACCGTGTTAACATGACGCCGATGTATGTATGAAATGTGCGTGTGTGTGTGCGTGTTCAGTCCGTGCATAGTCACAGGCTTACCCTGTGACAGGCAAAATTCAGCATTTTGTTCCCGCACCCCCTTCTGTCACCTCACGACCCCGGTTTGAGAACCACTGCATTTACTACATATCTTTGTAAAGCAACCTTGGGTGTTGGAAAGGCGCTATATAAATAAAAATAATTATAATAATAATTATTATTAACCACCCAAACACAATTTACACCCATTTTTTTTTTCTTTCAACTGGAAAGCCGCCCCCCCCTCGAAATTCACTCCCCACACTCTGCCTCCTCTTTCAGTGAGAATTTAAAAACTATAGAACTTTATACACTTTATATATTTTCTTATTTTTAAAAAAAATGTAATGTATACATTTAATATACCTTGTGTTATTCTGCCCTGACATAAAATGACTAAATAAATAAATAAATAAATAAATAAATAAATAAATAAAGTAACAGTAACTGGTGTTTCTAATAGCGCTGCCGAGGGAGTGACAGTAAATTTGACGTTTCTCTATTCTGGCTGCCTTAATCCATTTCTCTATTTCTATTTTATATTGAAAAAATCGTGGAATTCAATAGTGGATTTGTTCTTTCACTATTAGATAAAATGGTAAATTAATTTGCTCTGGCCTCCCATGCCACTAAGTTTACCCTGCTATTATTCCAATCAAGGAAATGTAAAAAGGCTTGTCACAGTTATGTGCTATTGGACAGCCCTAAACAAGGTTTGAATAAATGAATAAATAAATAAATGCAATATCTGGCTGTATGTTGTTAAAGTCACATTCTGGATGTTTCGATCCATAATGCCCCACTAGACCATAAAACCGATAACTTGTCATGAAAATCACAGAAATGATGATGCAACACTATACTACAAACACAAAGTTAAATGTGCACACACACACACTAGGGGTGCACGATATTGACAAAAAGTGATATTGCGATATCGATAATGAATATTGCGATATCGATATTAATTTCGATATTTTTAAACATATGTAAAACTACAAAAGTTGTGGGAAAACGAATCAAAATAGATTCATAACAAATAAAACAAGTTTTCTTACAACCAAAGGTTTATTGAGCGCATTCGAGACGGATTTGAATCTGATCGCTGAAACCACATCAGGAGGAGATCTGGGCCGCATTCCAGACGAAACTGGACAAGTGTAAATGCATCTGGTTGTTGAAACCACATGTAAAATGTACTCCTTCCAAAAACACTAAAAAATAAACGCGTGAGAACGCGCTACATGTCATGATATGGCCAGATATGACGACGCTACGTCTGCAACACGCATCACCGCATGAGCAGCTGAGCATCTACCGGTATTCATCAAGCCAAACGCGCAACTATCGCATTCGCAAATAAAAGTGAAAGTAAGTCGCAGACGCTTTACACACAAGTTATCTTCATTAAAAGTAAAGAAGCGAAATTATCTTATCAGGGCTGTTGCCGTTCTCTATTATTGCGGTATTTGATTTTGACATTTAGTTGATGATCAATAAAATGCAGCTCATAACTGTGTTCGGTGACGTGAACTCTATTAAATCTGCATATAGCGCGGGAATTGAAGATCGGATTTATATCCGTTTTGCAAAAAAAACACATTTATGTGACCAGGTGTAAAAGGAATCGTTTTGATAAATCAGATAGCTATCCGATCTGTGATAACGCATGAAGTGGCCAGGTGGCCTGATGTTTATACTTGCGCGCTGGTGTGTGCGCGACTGCGCGTCAAGTGTGTGTGTGTGTGTGTGTGTGTGTGGTAGAGCAAGGGAGAAGTGAGAGAGTGACGGCGATTAGCTTTGGAGCGACTCCTGTTCTTTCTGACCACTGTTGGAAATCTGTAGCATGAAAAGAAAACCCTCTCCTTGATTTCATGTTTATGGAGAAGTAGAACCAGGAAATCAGTCGAGGGAAATGCTGTCTATGGGGAAATGCAACGGTGTATGTCGGACGGGACGCATCATAAACAAAATATCGCATAAATATCGCGAGACTTTCGATATGATATCGGGCAACGTGATATCGCGATAACGATATTGATTCGATATATCGTGCACCCCTAACACACACACACACACACACACACACACACACAAGGAAAGCTTCTCCACAGTTCTCTGCACTGTAGCACAAAGAATCTCAAGAGATCTCTCGCATATTGCCAGTGTTTCCTTGTTAGACTTGGTTGGACCAGAACGCACATTGCTGTGGAGAAACAGTTGTCGTAACTGCTCTTGTTTAAGAACTTAAAAAAAAACAAAACATTTTTTATAATACAAATATATAATTGTTTTGTTTACTTCTCATCTGTACATTAATGCTGTGCTTTGGGAGATCTGAAGTAATTTTGTAGCCGTCCTATTTACTGCAAAACTCCTCAGCTACACCATTAGCATGCATATGAAATATTACATTTTTAAGAAAGAAAAAAAACACATTCATTAATAATGATCAAAATTCAATATGAGTTGTTTCCGGATATTGATCTATTTGTTAGCTGCATAATTCTGCCATCTGGTCAGAATTTGTTTAGCAGATAATATAGTTTTAACCAGAAAGTGTTATTGCCCCATAGAGATCCATTCATCTTTCTGGATGTGACAAACTGCTCTTCTAACAGCTTTTGTTATGAATATATATGTAATCATTTTAAAATACATTAAATCAGTATTTTTGTCAAAGTTTTTTTTGTTTTTGTTTGAGGTCTTTTGAAGTGTCTTCTTATTGCAATAATGCCACATACATTTGCCGCTAAAAGAAAATACTTGATTGCAAAATATTTATTTCAATAATTGAAATGTATAAAATTATTAACTTTGTAACGTCCCATCTTAAACTTCAAAAGAGAGAACGAAATCATTGTAAAGAGGTAGGGTACCCTTCATTGAGTTTTATCAGTGATTATATTTAAGTACCAACCAAGTAACATCAAACGTGTTCACCCTCCATGCAAAACCACACCATATTTACATATCAGTTCAATCGTTTGTATGATAGAAAACCTGGGTTTCCAACGCAGCTTGTCACAAGTCCAGCGTTCTCAAAGTCAAAGATGGCCTGATGCGTTCGGTCAGTTAATATCCACTAGAAGTTCTACAGATTTAGGTAGTTCGAAGACGACAAACCCAGTCAATAATCCATGGATGATTCCCACGCGCATTAAGCGGTCGAACTTAGCATAAACAGTCAAGATAGAGAAACTTGTCTCATGACTTACTTAGCATGGATGATTCCCACACGCATTAAGCGGTCGAACTTAGCATAAACAGTCAAGATAGAGAAACTTGTCTCATGACTTACTTAGCATGTGCTCAATTACAACATAAGGCTTAAATGAGTAGCAAAGAAAATACCTATTTCTCCTCAAACGCCAAATCACAGATGACTACCTTGAGCTACAGCTCACATCCATGTGTTTTGTTACCCCTCCTTAACTTCACTTCTTCTCTGCTTATATCCGCATCCTCCCCCCTCAAAACTAAGGACATCGCCCCCTAGTGTGGCGGAAAAAGTACTAGTAACAGAGAATTCAACCTAGAACTGTTACACTCCCACCCCTTTAGGAGAAGGCTGGACAGCCCCATAAAAGGGTTTCAACTTTTCCACATGATATGTGTCAATATTACCAGGATCGTCGAGCAATTTCACCTTATAGTTCACCCTGTTAACCTGTGCCACAACTTCAGCAGGACCTCGCCATTTAGCCGCTAACTTTGCCATGAAAGCGCTCCCTGCACAAGACAATGGATGAGTGAGTATCCAAACCAAGTCTCCTACTTGATACTGTACCGATCTCCTACGTAGATCATAATATCGGGCTTGGCGTTCTTGTGCTTTACTCACATTCTGCTTTACTCTTTCAAGCATTGCTTTTTGACGCTCTAGCAAAGTATACGCCGGCTGGTCAGGGTTTGGAGGTTTCCGCACCAGGCGTTCTAACGGACCTTTCAATTTCCGGCCTAAGGCAATCTCAGCTGGAGTATGGCCAGTACTCTCCTGCCAGGCGGAATTGATGGCATATCGAAACTCAGCAATCCATCTGTCCCATTGTCTGTGATTATCATGGACATACGAAGCAATCATTGTTTTAAGAACCTTGTTGACACGTTCTGTAAGATTAGTCTGGGGATGGTAGGCAGTGGTAAGTTTCTGTACCACTCCCCACTGTTTACAGGTCTCATTTAACAGCTGGGAAGTGAACTGTGGTCCCCTATCCGATACCAGATACACGGGTGTCCCCCATCTTGTGAAGACGTCTTTAATCAGGATGTTGGCTATAACAGGGGTCTTTGCCGATCTCACCGGGAACATTTCTACCCACTTGCTGCAATAGTCAACTACCACCAATAGGGACTCATTCAATCGGGTGCTTTTGGGGAACGGCCCCATCAAGTCGATTCCCAACATGTATCCTGGTTCAACCACGGGTGTAGACTGCAGTCGTCCTGCGAGCTTGGAAATGCGAGGTTTATACTGTTGGCATACTTGACATTCCTTACACATCCTCCAGACATCCTTACGAATCTCAGTCCAGTATGTTACTTCCAATAGCCTTCTCAATGTCTTCATACGTCCAAGATGACCACTTAATGGATTGGCGTGTGCATATTGCAAACACTGTTCACGAAACTTGGTTGGCATGACAACCTGTAAATTCTGGCCTCCGTTTTTGTCCAAACTACTTCTAAAAAGGTAGGCATTTAGGTTGACATAACATACTCGGCCAGAAGATTTCGCATCACCATCCTTTACCTCACCCCACAGAGGTAGGAGAGTAGCATCTTCCTTTTGTTCACGACCAATATCTTCCCAGCTCACCGGCAAGTCATAGGGTACACTATTTGCATGAGATAGAGCTATAGTTCCAGGACTTTCTTCCTCCACTCCCCTTGATAACGTATCTGGAACCAGATTACATTGGCCTTTTCGATACTTTACAATAAACTCAAAGCTCTGCAGTCTGATCGCCCATCTTGTGAGACGGGAAGAAGGTTGTGGGTGATTAAAAACCCAGGTCAGGGCGGAATGGTCTGTCACTACCTCAAAACGCCGCCCCTCCAGGTACTCACGCCATTTCTCCACTGCCCACACAACTGCCATGCACTCTTTCTCTGCTGCAGAATAATGCTTTTCAGCCCCTTGCAACAGCCTTGAAGCGTATGCAACCACATTCTCCCCTTGCTCGGTCTCTTGAGTAAGCACCGCTCCAAGTCCTACATTGCTAGCATCAGTCTGCACTCGAAAGTCTCGACTAAAGTCAGGAGGTCGCAGTATTGGAGCAGTCTGAAGAGCTTCCTTAAGGGTTTCAAAGGCGTGCTGACATTCGGATGTCCATTCCCACCTAGCACCCTTTTTCTTCAGAGCGTGAAGAGGTGCAGCTTGCTCAGAAAAATGTGAAATAAAACGATGATACCATCCTGTTAGTCCTAGAAAGCGCTGGACCTCTTTCACTGATTTAGGGACAGGGAAGTTTTTTATGGCTTGAACCTTTGTAGGCTCTGTCCTCACTCCTCCTTCTGATATAACATGCCCAAGGAAAGTCAAGGACTTTTGCAGAAGATTACACTTCTTCAGATTTAGAGTCAGACCTGCAGTCTCCAGCTTAGCAAGCAATCGACGAAGATGCCCAAAATGTTCCTGAACACTGGAGGAATAGATCACAATATCGTCGATATAAACAAAACAAAACTTGCCAATGAGGTCCTGCAGAATAGAATTCATCAACCTTTGAAAAGTGGCTGCAGCATTTTTCAAACCGAAAGGTAGACGTAAAAATTCATATTGGGCATTTTTAGTCACAAAAGCAGTTTTAGCAATGCTGGCCTCATCCATTCCTACTTGCCAATAGCCACTTCTTAAATCCAATGTACTGAAAACGGTAGCACCATACAGAGAAGTGAGAATATCATGTACCTGTGGCATAGGAAAGCCATCAAGGGGCGTCTTTGCGTTTAAAGCTCTATAATCCACGCAAAAGCGTATACTTCCATCCTTCTTCGGTACCAGTACTACCGGAGCAGCCCATGAAGAAGTAGAATGCCTGATAATCCCTTTCTCCAGCTTTTTAGATATTTCATCATCCACAAACTTTTGCTTATGGACAGGTATTGGGTATGCTCTCTTCCTCACCGGCACTTCATCTTTGATATTGATCTGATGAGTAATGATGGAAGTACACCCTAATGAATCTGTGCACACCGTGGGCCAATCGAACAACAATTGCTCCAACTGTTTTTTCTGACTTCTTGAAGCCTCCGCTATACCCACCAACTCCTTTACCATGGCTTGACTAGTATCAGACAGCGGTCTAGTTGGAAGTGCTACATGCAGTCTGGTACTTGAGGGCGATGTAGCAGCAAGCTTCAAGTCCCCAGGGTTAGAAAAATAATGTAGCTCCTCGTCTTCTGGAAACTTATATGATGTAGTGGAAAAATCCAACTTCACCCCAGAAAGAGTCAGAAATTCAAGTCCTATGACGAGAGGAAATGCCAAATCGTGATCTCGCATCACGAATGCTCTTAACGAATAAACTTTGTCATACACTATACACTGTAGAGAAACTTTACCAAGTGCATGTTGAATATGGCCATTTGCCAGGGAAAATGTTTGACCCTTACTTGACTGTAAAACCTCCCCTTCATGCTTGATTTGACTCCAAAGAGACTCTTGGATCAAAGAATAAGTACTACCTGTATCAATAATTGCCTCCAAATGTTGGTTTCGAATGTTTAAAGGCAACACCAGAGTAGACATGGAGGCCTTAGCATACACCGCAATATTATGGTTGTTCGAACTCCCTCGACCGGATTTTCCTCCTCCCCGCAAAGTTGCTTGTTCAGCTTGCCTCTGCCTCCAGTAAACTCTCTCCTCACTCAGGTCCCGTTCCACCAGTGTGCCCACACGAACTAGTTCCTCTATTGTGGATACAGTCCCTCTCAAAATACTGGCAATGCGTGGATTACAGTTCCTCAATATAGCTTGAAGAATCTCACGTTCTGTCATGGTTGGCTTTAATCTCAAGCACAAAGCTCTATACTGATAGACAAAAGATCGAATATTCTCATCCACTCCCTGTTTTCTTTCTCGGATCCTTCTTTCTGCCTCCAACTCATGATCTTCAGGTAAAAATGCCTTAAGAAAAATTGTCTTAAATTGTGTCCAGGTCTTAACACGGGCTTTCTCAGCTATCCACCAGTCCTTAGCCGTATGGGTAAGCACAGATGACATCATAGACAAGGTCTCAGCACTACTCAAAGGTTGGATAGCGAGATATTCTTCGCATTTCTCTAAATATGCAATAGGATCTTCTCCATCCAGACTGCTGAATTTAGGAAACTCAAGATTTATGGGGGTTTTAAACCGCATGGATCGAGAATAGGTTTCTGGCAGTGGAGTTGAATGTCTGACCGGTGTAGCATTAGCATCTCTCCTCTTGAGGCAATCCATAACTGCACGTCCCAGATCCTGAATGCTCTCCTCGAAGACTTGCTTCATTTGCTGACATTCTTTCTTAGACTCTGAAATTACCGTTTCCTCTCGTTGTCTCAAGGATCTTTCACAATCTTTGACTTGGATTTCTAAAGAACTGATTCTGTTCCGATAGGCATCTAAACTATCCAACAACTGTGTTTCAAACTTATCAAAACGGATGTTCAGTTTTCCCTCCACCTCACTCATCTTATTTTCCAAATATCTGACTCTGTTTGCCAACACCATAGAGATAAGACTTTCATCCTCCTCTTCAGGAGGCGGGGGAAGTGGTAATTGAGCAATATCTTCAACCTCATTAGCCTCATCGTCCTGCTCAGGTTCTAAATAAAGACTACTAAAAGATTGAATCAAATCTCGTATGGGCTCTCGACGCACCGTAAATGCATCTGCACTATAACTAGGTGCTCCTTGATCCTCAATCACATTCCCCTCAAGATCAGCCATTTGGAAATATTATGAGGAAGTATACTTCTCAAGAGGGTAAACACCAACCTTTTTTGATGTCACATAAATTAAATACATATACACACTACTTCCACTCAACATAATCCAGAAGGTCCCTGTTCGGGCGCCATTTAATGTAACGTCCCATCTTAAACTTCAAAAGAGAGAACGAAATCATTGTAAAGAGGTAGGGTACCCTTCATTGAGTTTTATCAGTGATTATATTTAAGTACCAACCAAGTAACATCAAACGTGTTCACCCTCCATGCAAAACCACACCATATTTACATATCAGTTCAATCGTTTGTATGATAGAAAACCTGGGTTTCCAACGCAGCTTGTCACAAGTCCAGCGTTCTCAAAGTCAAAGATGGCCTGATGCGTTCGGTCAGTTAATATCCACTAGAAGTTCTACAGATTTAGGTAGTTCGAAGACGACAAACCCAGTCAATAATCCATGGATGATTCCCACGCGCATTAAGCGGTCGAACTTAGCATAAACAGTCAAGATAGAGAAACTTGTCTCATGACTTACTTAGCATGGATGATTCCCACACGCATTAAGCGGTCGAACTTAGCATAAACAGTCAAGATAGAGAAACTTGTCTCATGACTTACTTAGCATGTGCTCAATTACAACATAAGGCTTAAATGAGTAGCAAAGAAAATACCTATTTCTCCTCAAACGCCAAATCACAGGTGACTACCTTGAGCTACAGCTCACATCCATGTGTTTTGTTACCCCTCCTTAACTTCACTTCTTCTCTGCTTATATCCGCATCCTCCCCCCTCAAAACTAAGGACATCGCCCCCTAGTGTGGCGGAAAAAGTACTAGAAACAGAGAATTCAACCTAGAACTGTTACAACTTTAGAAAAAAACAAAACAAAATAACCCCCCGCAATATGCGGATAGGAACATGAGTGAAGAATGAAGTGAAGAGTGTGTGTGTGTGTGTGTGTGTGTGTGTGTGTGGTGTGTGTGTTCATTCCACACTGCATTAGTGCTCTAGTAAGGCCTTCATTCAAGTCTGAATCTCTGTGGATTTTAAGAGATTTCAGTCCTGTTTCTCAGAGGTCTTTAAGAAGAGGAAGGTCTGCTTTAAGTCTCTGTTGTGTGATCAAACAACATCTGGTGTTATCTTTGTGCTTTTCCTTGTGTGAATCACGATGTCTCGTACTTTTTTTTTTTTCTCACTCTTCTGTGTATGAACCTGGAACTATTCATCTTCACACTCCGGCTCCAAAATGCAGATCTTCTCTCATCTCTCTGCAGATTTCCCCTCTTAATGGTCCTGCTTTAAAACTATTGCCTAGTTATTTCTTTTTTTTAATGCTGTAACAAAACTGTGTGTTGTTCCATTTGATCATTTCTAAATACAAATTTTAAAGCCTGTTTTGTAATTGTATTGTCAGTCATTGTATTTAGTCTTGCCCAAAAGATTATAACTTTTTATATAATATAAAAGATTATATAATGTGTAATGGTAAAAACTAGACAAATCTTTCATATTTGCATAGTGTCTTGTCTGACTGTCATGTGGTGCAGCGGTTTGAACACTGGGAACAGGTTCGTAATGTCTTGTCTCCAGGGTTTGAAAATTAACTTTTTCACTCCCCAGACAATTTGGCTACAAAATGTTTAAGTTACGGCCATTCAGAACTTCTACAGTGTTATCGCTAGTGTTGTCAAAGTACCGGCACTTCGGTACCAAGTCGGTGCTGAAAATGTGTCGATACCAGCATTTCTGTAGTAGCGGGTATATTCGGTACCCACTAATAGGAGCTGCTTTAACCCTCAGAGGTCGGAGATCACGCCGGCGTGATCTGCTCGCTTTTTTCCTTATGAGTTGAATTGAGACCCCAAATACTCTTTTGACTTTGATTTTATAAAACAAGTTTCATACATCAATCGATTCTGTTAAATGTGTATTATTTTTGTGTATACTCACAATAAAAACAAAATGTTGTGCTTTTTGCCAAATAAAGAAAAATAATCACGAAGCGAGTTCTGCCTTCTCTCTGTCCGTGTAGTCCATTCTGAAACGCGTCCGAAAATGAATCATAACTCAGCGAATACTTCTCACACAGGCACGTGAGATATGTCTTTATGAAGCTTGAAATCTCCTCTTTTAAATGAAGTAATTTATATAAAAAACAAATGTTTTTAACTCATGTAATCCCTTTGAAAGCAAGGAGAGGTACCGTTTTTCCTTCTCCCTTCATTATCTCTAAATGAGCTGCAGCCGCCCCGCCCCCGGCGCGATTCACATGTAAATAGTTTACCTGATCTAGTATGCATCGCATACGCCCCCCGATCAATGCCATAAAAACACAGTTTGTTCATCAGACTTCAGACTGCACCTTTTCCTCAGAGGACGAACGGCAGCATTTTGAAGAGCGAATTCCGCCGAGAACACAATTTCAGAGTAAGTTTTACTTAAAAGTCTTTTGTCTTTTATTTTTCGTGTTCGCATTTATGAGGAAAAAACAATATTACGTGACAGTTCTCCATTATGGACGCGAGCGCTCTAAAAAAAGCACTAAAAGACTTTCAAACTTTCACAGAGACCTCAAAACAGAAAGTACAAATCCTTTCTTTAAAACGAATTTCGTTTTGTATCAATTGTATCTTAATTTTAATAATTTTTTCATTAACAAATTTCCTGGATTTAAAGTAAATATAGGCTAGCAATCACAACATAAGGTGCTTGAACTGGAGATCATCATGAACCAGACCGTAGCCTATTCTCGCCTCACATGTCTAAAAAATGTGAAATATATTTACAGAAAGCTGGTTCTAAACAAACCATCCAAAACACTAGCCTACTGCGAAGATCGCGAGTCAATAGCCTATCGTCAACTTCATCTTTGCCAGAAGTTAAATTTAAATCGCGTGTGTGAATGAATGATGATGTTTTAGCAAACTGAATTGCTACTGAGATGAGTAAAAATCGACTGAAATATGAATACATAGATAAAATGTAGGCCTATAATCTTTTTTTTTTTTTTTTTTACAAAGAAAGAGTACACTTGAAATATTGTTGAAATTGTAATTATTGTTGTAATTGTAACCTTTTTAATAAAATAGCAAAACATATTTACAAGATAGATGTAAGCAAAATCTTAAATGGTCAATATAAGTCTTCTAAATATATCTGTTGTTCTTGTATTGTGGCTCCGTCAGTTTCACACCTGAGTGAATGGCTCATCATTATGCAAAGTGGGTGGGACACTGTAATCTAAGGTGTAAACTACTCCTCCCCCTCGCATATTGGCTTTCCAAGCAAAACCTGTTTTACATCAATTTAAATCAATGTATGGTTTTATGTGAACGATAAAGCAAGACTATTTTCACATAATTTTGAAGAAAAAACACTAGGCGAGGACATCCATTTGTCAAAAGTCTTATTGACACATATTTACTATGTGTTTTGTGGCCTTATTTCAGAATTTTTATTTTTTATTTTTTTCAATAACCACGCATAAACATTATTCTCTCAAAAATGAAAACATGTACATACACATGGCTCACATATTATGGTAGCCCTGTTTGTGCTTTATAGAGTGAATTTACACCTTTGCCATTAATATGTTTATAAGCAACTGAAAAAAGCACAAATGTCAGGGCATGTCAGAACATCTCAAGGGCCCCAAAAACAGCCCAGACCCCAGAGGGTTAAGTCGCTTCCGTGTTTTTATCTAAGCGCGGCTCCAGACTAACTTTTTTACTTGGATTACTGTCTGTAGCCGATATATACAACAATATATAGTGTCTGTGTATATTAAACTACAAAAAGACTATATAAATATTAACCCTGCATGTTCTGCTTGTCTCTGTGTGAATGAATGGCACAGACGCGTGGTTTCATTTAACACACACACACACACACACACACACACACACACAGAAACTCATAGCGGCAACCCGTCAAAAAAAAAGTTTGGTTTAACTTGAAGAAATTGACAGAAATAATTAGTAACTACTGTACAGTAGATTTAGCTACGTCTCCATGGGATTTTCTTTTGTAAGCAATATTTACGTTTAAACAGCATGTAGCCTTTAATGCTTATGTATTATGTATGTACATAAGCATTAAATACATAATAATGTATGTATTATTTACTTATGATTAAAGTAATTGACGTCATAAATAAAGTAATTGAATTGAATTTTTTTTTTTTTTCAAATAGTTAAAATAGAAAAATAGTTCCAACAGATTTTGCTGTGGTACCGAAATTGGTACCTAGAACCATAAAATTGTAATGGTATCGGTACCGCTCGACCTGTCAGTCAACCCGTCACCGTTATATGCGCCTGCCACTCGACCAGTCACCGTTATATGTACCTGCCGTTATATGCGCCTGCCACTCGACAAGTCACGGGCATATGCGCCTGCCACTCGACCAGTAACAGATATATCCAGTCTCGGCACCTAAGAGTCGCGCCAGCCACAAGATCTCTCACTAGAATTTTCATCTACTTTCAACTGTCAGTCAACCCATCACCATATATATGCACCTGCCACTCGACCAGTCACATATATATGCACCTGCCACTCGACCCGTCACCGTATATATGCACCTGCCACTCGACCAGTCACCGTATATATGCACCTGCCACTCGACCAGTCACCGTTATACGCGCCTGCCACTCGACCAGTCACCGTATATATGCACCTGCCACTCGACCAGTCACCGTATATATGTGCCTGTCACAGATGTAACCAGTCTTGGCACCTAAGAGCCACAAGATCTCTCACTGTTTTCATCTACCAGACACTCCGATTGATACACGAGAGCAAACAGACAGTGCATTCCTGCTCTTATTTACCTATTTCTCATCTTATCTTATTCGCTCTTTTTGCCCGTAATTAGCCTTTCGCCGAGCCCCACCCCCCTTAGTTACTGTTGCTACGTCCGACAAACAAATGGTCAAACACGACCAGTGCGACACATTGCCATTACGGGAAGAGGTATACCCGTGCGTGTCAGTGACCTTTTTTGGAGCAATACCTCCGCGATATCCTCCAGATCGAGGCAAAATGGGTTACAGTATGCAGTGGAGGGATATATTCAAAATATAAAAATACGCAATGAAGGAGACACGACTACTATCGAGGCTAATGCTTACCGGTCTCAAGCGAAGTCTGAGAAACCCCATGACAATCGCAAAAAAATCTCTAATACCCACGCAATCGACAAACACACTTGCAGACGGCATCTTGGAATCCGTAGGCATCGTAGACCTCTTCTTCTGTCTTGATTTCTCCGATTTGTTGCAGACAATCGTAGTTATCTGAGCTGTTAGCTATATTTTGCTCATTTTTATTAGCCCTGCTAACGTTATGTGCTTTGTTCTTGGGGAAGGGAAAAACTAACGTTAGGGTTGCCAAATGTCCCGTATTTTGGGCATAATTTATGTCATAATTAATAATGCATAATTTATATCTCCCTTGTCCTGTTTTTTTGACTGCAAAGCTGATCTAACCACTGACGGATACAGCAGCAGTGCTGATCACGACACCTGTTATCATCCTATCAATAATAATAATATATAATATATTATGATATAATATATCATTATTTAGGGACAAATCATTGTTTGATTTACCGCTCCGAGCGGGACTTTCAATGTCAGCATTTTGAAATCAGTTTAGGCGAATGCAAACAACGTGATTATTGATTCCAACATCCACCCACGCAAGAAAACGTGCAACCTAGCAGAGGGAATAATACGCTGATTTACTGCTCAATAAATATTTCTGATTGTTATCAATGTAGAAAACTTTTTTTTTTCAGGATTCTTTGATGAATAGAAAGTTTCAGAGTTTTCTGAAATAGAAAGCTTTTCTAACGTTATAAATGTCTATACTGTCACTTTTGATCAATTGAATGCATCCTTGCCTATTACTTTTCTTAAAAAATCTTACTGACCCCAAATTACTTTTACCGGTTCTTTGTGGCAAGCTTTATGCCTGCGGTCGTGCGCTTGAGTGCGGCTATATTACGTAAACACTCATTATCCTGTAGGCTATATAGCCTATTTAAGTAATTAAAATAATATAAAGGGGCGATTTGTCCACTAATGGCTTAAATGAATAACTATAGTCGACTAGGAAATGTTTTTTGTCGGAGGCAGCCCTTATTCCACATATTTACAAACACCGTGGGCGGAGAATGTTTGTCGGACCTGCTCACATAGTAACGGTTGCTATGATGTGTGATTGGACAATGGCCGTTTTGGGGGAGGGGCTGGCGAAAGGTCAATTTGACCCTTCGTAAAGACCCGCCCCCCTTAGTTATGTTGCTATGCCCGACAAGCTACGCTGCTCTCACGCAACACCATGTTCTCATGCAGTGAAAAATACATCGCGGAGCAGAGAGGAGACTGACAACACGCTGACAGACAGGACAGACCAGGTTACTTTTCGGTTACTTTTGAATTTAGACACATTAAACAAAGTCACACCTTTCAAATTTGGTCATTTTTTAAAAGAAATTTAAACGATACATACCGTTTTGTGGCTCTTAAATGTTTCTGACAGATCGCTGTAGAGCATCAGTTAAAGCTGCTCGTGAACCGATCATCTCTTCCTTCTAGTTAATTTATAGCATGAAATAAACATGAATGAACATAAGAAGGATTGTTGTTTTAACCGCGGAAAGGCGTCAGTACATTCTGTTTTTCAAGTTCAAATTCTCCCATGCTATCTCTCCTGACTGCTTTGTCGGACAAAATGGCAGATGGCGGATTATGATTGGTTAGATCGCCTGTCAATCAAGCTCCCTGCGAAGGGTCAATTGAATGCATCCTTGCCTATTACTTTTCTTAATTTCTTAAAAAATCTTACTGACCCCAAATGACTTTTACCGGTTCTTTGTGGCAAGCTTTATGCGTGCGGTCGTGCGCTTGAGTGCGGCTATATTACGTAAACGCTCATTATCCTGTAGGCTATATAGCCTATTTAAGTAATTCAATTAATATAAAGGGACGATTTGTCCACTAATGGCTTAAATGAATAACTATAGTCGACTAGAAAATGTTTTTTTTGTCGGAGGCAGCCCTTATTCCACATATTTACAACACCGTGGGCGCACTGCTTCACCATCTTGCTTGGAGAATGTTTGTCGGACCTGCTCACAAAGTAACGGTTGCTATGATGTGTGATTGGACAATGGCCGTTTTGGGGGAGGGGCCGGCAAGAGGTCAATTGAGCGCATCTCGTGGCTCTTACTAAGTGTCGCACCAGCCACACGATCTTTCACTGTTTACATCTACCAGACACTCCGATTGATACACTAGAGCACACAGACAATGCAATCCTTGACAATGCTCTTTTTGTTCATAATTGAGCACGCTTGTTGGCTCCTAAGCGTCGCGCCAGCCTCAAGATCTCCCACTGTTTTACTGCCTGATACTCCGATTGACACGCTGAAGCGAAAAGCAGACGAAGAGTCTTCACTACATCGATTTGTTTGTTTTATAGGCTATTTTATTTCATTTTATTTACAGATTATTGCAGAATATCAACATTTAAGGATGAGGTCTTTGAATTTGCATCAGTGAGAACTGCAAAACAAACAAAAAAACTTGTTCAGGCAAAGAACAAAATTTTATTTTAATAATTAAAATAAATAGAAATTAGTGCATGGGGTTTTACCAATCGGCGACTCTACCAGTGGCTGTTAACCCCCTGAGGTCGACGGTATCGCCGGCGATACCAGCTCGCTTTTTATCAGTGTAAAAGAAACTCATGAATACTCTGTTGACTTTGATTTTCCATAGGAGTTTCATACATCAATCGATTCTGTTAAATGTGTATTATTTTTGTGTATACTCACAATAAAAACAAAGTGTTGTGCTTTTCGCCAAATAAAGAAAAATAAACACGAAGCGAGTTCTGCCTTCTCTCTGTCCGTGTAGTCCATTCTGAAACGCGTCCGAAAATGAATCATAACTCAGCGAATACTTCTCACACAGGCACGTGAGATATGTCTTTATGAAGCTTGAAATCTCTTCTTTTAAATGAAGTAATTTATATAAAAAAACAAATGTTTTTAACTCATGTAATCCCTTTGAAAGCAAGGAGAGGTACCGTTTTTCCTTCTCCCTTCATTATCTCTAAATGTGCTGAGGCCGCTCCGCCCCCGGCGCGATTCACATGTAAATAGTTTACCTGATCTAGTATGCATCGCATACGCCCACCGATCAATGCCATAAAAACACAGTTTGTTCATCAGACTTACTGATAGTTCATCGCGTTTTGAGTATGACACGCTTCTCCGGTAATAAAGACTCACTTCAGATGATTCTGGACAGCGAGGAAGAATGCACCTTTTCCTCAGAGGACGAACGGCAGCATTTTGAAGAGCGAATTCCGACGAGAACACAATTTCGGAGTAAGTTTTACTTAAAAGTCTTTTGTCTTTTATTTTTCGTGTTCGCATTTATGAGGAAAAAACAATATTACGTGACAGTTCTCCATTATGGACGCGAGCGCTCTAAAAAAAGCACTAAAAGACTTTCAAACTTTCACAGAGACCTCAAAACAGAAAGTACAAATCCTTTCTTTAAAACGAATTTCGTTTTGTATCAATTGTATCTTAATTTTAATAATTTTTTCATTAACAAATTTCCTGGATTTAAAGTAAATATAGGCTAGCAATCACAACATAAGGTGCTTGAACTGGAGATCATCATGAACCAGACCGTAGCCTACTCGCCTCACATGTCTAAAAAATGTGAAATATATTTACAGAAAGCTGGTTCTAAACAAAACCATCCAAAATACTAGCCTACTGCGAAGATCGCGAGTCAATAGCCTATCGTCAACTTCATCTTTGCCAGAAGTTAAATTTACTTCGCGTGTGTGAATGAATGATGATGTTTTAGCAAACTGTATTGCTACTGAGATGAGTAAAAATCGACTGAAATATGAATACATAGATAAAATGTAGGCCTATAATAATTTTTTTTTTTTTACAAAGAAAGAGTACACTTGAAATATTGTTGAAATTGTAATTATTGTTGTAATTGTAACCTTTTAAATAAAATAGCAAAACATATTTACAAGATAGATGTAAGCAAAATCTTAAATGGTCAATATAAGTCTTCTAAATATATCTTTTGTCCTTGTATTGTGGCTCAGTCAGTTTCACACCTGAGTGAATGGCTCATCATTATGCAGAGTGGGTGGGACATTGTAATCTAAGGTGTAAACTACTCCTCCCCCTCGCATATTGGCTTTCCAAGCAAAACCTGTTTTACATCAATTTAAATCAATGTATGGTTTTATGTGAACGATAAAGCAAGACTATTTTCACATAATTTTGAAGAAAAAACACTAGGCGAGGACATCCATTAGTCAAAAGTCTTATTGACACATATTTACTATGTGTTTTGTGGCCTTATTTCAGAAATTTTGTTTTTTATTTTTTTCAATAAACACGCAAAAACATTATCCTCTCAAAAATGAAAACATGTACATACACATGGCTCACATATTATGGTAGCCCTGTTTGTGCTTTATAGAGTGAATTTACACCTTTGCCATTAATATGTTTATAAGCAACTGAAAAAAGCACAAATGTCAGGGCATGTCAGAACATCTCAAGGGCCCCAAAAACAGCCCAGACCCCAGAGGGTTAAAAAATCAACACCGGTACGGCAAATCCAACACAAATGGACTCATATACTGAATTTAGAGTGTGAAACTGACAGCATTTTAATGATTAATCTAAAATATTAAATAAAAGAGAGGACACGGCAATATTTTGTACTTAGCTGTTATTTTGCCAGTTTTTCACACAAACATCTAATGCGAAAGATGGGAGTTATAGGACATTAATTACTTGGTAGACACAACCGTAATTTCTACATAGACCTTTATCAGAATATCGATCACAAGTAGCCTAATAATTATGATCTACCATAACAACAATTTGCAAAAAAAAAAAAAAAAAAAAAAGAAATAAAATAAATTCAAATAGATAGGCCTAGGCTACAAAACAAACAAACTGATGTAGTGAGGAATCTTCGTATGCTTTTCCCTTCAGTGAAGTATCAGGTAGTAAAAGTGAGAGATTGAGGCTGGCGCGACGGTTTTGTTTTATGAACAAAAAGAGGAATAAATATAAGATAAGATGGCAAATAAGAGCAGTATTTTGCTGTGTGTTTATACACGTGCATTAATCGGAGTGTCTGGTACGTGAGAGATCTTGAGGCAGGCGCGACGCTAAGGTGATGTGACGCACGCTCCATTATGGACAAAAAGAGCGAATAAAATATAAGATAAGATGGAGCAGTATTTTACTGTCTGTTTGCACATGTGCATCAATCAGAGTGTCTGGTAGATTTAAACAGTGAGAGATCTTGAGGCAGGCGAGACGCTGATAGGTGACGTGACGCGCGCTCCATTATGGACAAAATAGCAAATAAAATATAAGATAAGATGACAAATAGATAAATAAGAACAGGATTGCACTGTCTGTTTGCACATGTGCATAAATCAGAGTGTCTCTGGTACATGTAAACAGTGAGAGGTCTTGAGGCAGGCGAGAAGCTTGGAGCTGACACGCACGCTCCATTATGAACAAAAAGAGCGAATAAAATGTAAGATAAGATGGCAAATAAGAGCAGGATTGCACTGTCTGTTTGCACATGTGCATCAAATTGAGATCTGGTAGATTTAAACAGTGAGAGATCTTGATCTCGCGTAGGTGTCAAGACTCGCGCTCCGGATTAAACGCCGGAAAGAATATAAAGTAAGGTGTATGGTGTAGGCTATAGCAAATGGGTAGGCTAAATAAAAGTTGAAGTAAATCCATGTCTAATAGGGCTGGGTATTGATTCAGATGTTACAATTCGATTCGATTCGATTTCGATTCGCAAGCTCTCAATTCGATTCGATTTCGATTCTAAATTCGATTTCGATTCTACTCAATGAATATATATTTAATACAAATCCTATATTTATAAAAGAAAAAAAAAGAACAGCGACGACAGATCTTGTGGTCTAGCCAGCAAACAAGTGTCTCTTTTATTTATCAGTTGTTGTCTGTTGTGTTTAATTCGATTCCTGGTTGGTATGTTCGTTATTATTGTGACGTCTGTTGTGAGTGAGTGAATAGATTTGAGGGATTTCGCCATTTACTCGTTCTTGTTTATGTTACGTAGATCTCTTCTCTGAGCTGATAATTTTTATGAGAGGTTGTAACAGTCTATTTGATTATATGCATCAGTCGGAGTGCCTGGTAGTAGCTGTAAGGCAGGTGAAAAGCATTTAGTTAATGTTGAATATTGGGTGAATATTGACCTATTGTGCGTACCGTTCTGACTCCCGCTGGCTACAGGGGATCCGCGCTGCAGTTTGTTTAAAAACACCTTATATATTGTGTAAGATCCCGAGGCAGGCGCATATATCCATGACGGGTTGAGTGACAGGCGCATATATCTATGGCAAGCCAAAGTATTCCTAAACGCCTGGTCAGGCGTCTGATTGCATACAGACATCAACAGCGTGCGTTTCGACAGCCAAACGCGCATCCCTGATGTGCGATTTGCCATAAAAGCGCGCGTTCTTGACGTGTGATCTGCTATTTAAAACGCACGTTCTCGACGTGCGCTTTGGGGTCACAGAAAACGCACGTTTTTGACACGCGTATATCGTAACAAAAATGGGCATCAAAAACGCGCATTTTGTCCTACTCAAAACACACGTTTTTGACGCCCATTTTTGTTATGAACGCATAAACAGGTAAATCAAACAGGCAGTGCAAACGTGTGTGAAGTGTCCAAACAGGCGAAAAGAACGTGCTCATTCCCTATAGTGTTCTCGAGATCGCACGTCGAAGGCGTCATTGCTCGAGTCTGTCATGCTTTTGTCCCTGTATGTGGTTTAGGACTCTTGTATTAGCATTAAACACAAGCAAAATAGCATGGAATTGTCAATGGTAAATTTGACAGAGGAGAGGATTATAAATGGTGAGTTATTATAATCCAATAGTTATCATTCAGGTAAAAAAAATCTAAAACTTAAACTTCATAACTTTTTTAAACTTTACTTTAACAACTTTGTTTTACTTCTTTACTAATCTGAGAAGTGTACCCTTTTAGTACCCTGATAGTTCGCAGTGCATTAAGTAATGTAAACAAATGCAACTTTTGATTTTAATAATTATTAGTAAACGTTGAAATTAAAATTAACAACGATCAATAAATGCTGTAGAAGTGCAGTTCATTATTAGTTCATGTGAACTAATGTAGTTAAATAATGTATGAAACCTTATTGTAAATTGTTACCGAAATTACAACTGGCAAATTTGCGAGATGTGTCTCGAACGAAGGGATTAGGGGACTGTCCGAGGTGCTGAAATAAAAAAACTGTCTGTTTTCTCTCTTTTTTCTTCTTTTTTTTTTACCTAAATGACAACTATTGGATTATAATAACTCACCAATTATAATCCTCTCCTCTGTCAAATTTGCCATCGACAATTCCATGCTGTTTTGCTTGGGTTTAATAATACAAGAGTCCTAAACCACATACAGGGACAAAAGCATGACTCGAGCAATGACGCCTTCGACGTGCGATTTCGAGAACACTATAGGGAACGAGCACGTTCTTTTCGCCTGTTTGGACACTTCACCACTGATGGGCAGTAACGCGTTAGAAGTAACGCGTTACGGTAATCCGATTACTTTTTTCAAGTAACGAGTAAAGTAAGGGATTACAATTGCAAAAACAGTAATTAGATTACTGTTACTTCCCCGTAAGCAGGCTGCGTTACTGCGTTATACTGCGAGACTGTCTCGCGACGTGAGCGGCGCGACAATGACATGAGCGCCGCGAAGTCAGTGGTAAACACTATGGCAAGCGATCGCGTTCAAAAGTCTTTAAACGAAACGCGTGAATTTTGACGCGTCATCACGAACCATTTGTCCGTGTTCAGACGTCATGTTCATTCATGAACGATGTCGTAATGGTAAACTGTATGCACGTGCAAACATCAGACGTTATATTTGTTCATGAGGGATAATGCATTGGTTCGTTGTGAGTGATGTCAGTCTTATGTCATGATTTGTCATGCCTTTTTAAGTTGTTCGTTTAACGTTCTTTCCCAAGGTAGAAAAGTCAACAGCTCTTAGAATGGGTCTTTTATTTTAGCAAACTGCCAAAAAACCTTTTCAAACTGTGTGCAAAAACTGCACACATCAGCTGTGGAATAAAAGAAAAGAAATGCATGATCAACTAGATTAAGGCAAACTCCTGTCTTAATGTAAACCCTGTCCACCATCCCCAAAGGTTTCACAAAGTTATTCTTGCCACTGTAACTTATGGCTTCCTAAAGACAGGTTTATGGGTAAATAAATTAATAATAATAAAAAATATATCAGGGCTCAACATTTAAGCCTTTTCATTTGTCCTTCGGTCGGTCATTCACTTGTCCGAGTAAAAACATTTGTTAGAACAGGAAAAATTTTAGATTTTTTTGTGTGTTGTAAATATAATTTATTCCGAATCAGTATTCTCATCAGTTCAGTCAGCTTTAACATATATATATATATCGGCATATTTATGATATTTTAACCTTTTAAAATGACCTTTAAAGGGCATTTTTCCCTAATCGTTTGCTTCATCTTTCATTTAAAATTCTTAAATTTGATCAATAAATTACAATAGAATAATAAGGTGCTAAACGGCTTTTACCAATCAAATAAACTGCATTAAATAATGTAATGAGATTATTTAAAATATTTTTTGAATATACAAATAAGAAATATTATTTGTGCATAGAAATAATATTTATAAACCGCCAGTAGGAGGCGGCAGGCGACCATCTTAATGAGTGAGTCATTGATGCAAAGTGCATAAAGTTAAAATACTGAAACTAATAAAACAAGTTTTAAAAAAGAATGTTTCATTTGATTCAATTTTAGATGATGGAATATGCAGAAAGAATAGAATTAAGCAGAAAGGTCTATTGCTTTATATCGTATTCATTTCGTGCATCATGTTTTTGAAAAGTAACTAATAGTAAAGTAACTAGTAAAGTAACTAATTACTTTTGAAAATAAGTAATCAGTAATCAGTAACTAATTACTTTTTCCAAGTAACTTGACCAACACTGCACTTCACACACGTTTGCACTGCCTGTTTGATTTTCCTGTTTATGCGTTCATAACGTGCGTTTTGTCCTACTCAAAACACACGTTTTTGACGCCCATTTTTGTTACGATATACGCGTGTCAAAAACGTGCGTTTTCGGTGACCCCAAAGTGCACGTCGAGAACGTGCTTTTAAATAGCAGATCACACGTCGAGGACGCGCGTTTTGAAGCAAAATCCGTGACCACAAAGTGCACTTTAAGAACGCGTGCTTTTATGGCAAATCGCACGTTTGGCTGTCGAAACACACACTTTTGACGTGACAGTGTGCAATCAGACGCCTGACCAGGCGTTTATGAATACTTTGGCTTGCCATAGTGCACGGCACGCTCGTAACCGTGCACTAAGACAAAGACGAGACAAAACCGAGAGTGTCAGAGCTCTGTCACAAAACCAATAATTGAACTAGACAAGAAGTGACAGAAATCTGACACTTTGTTGTTTATGATGGGATAATTCTCGAGTTTCAGTCAGAATTCAGCCAGAGAAAGCGCGCACTTCGTTTCAGCGATGACTACACTGAATGCCACTGATTGGCCATCACACTCAAACTCAACAGAAATGTGTGTGATTGGTTATAACATACAGGATTAAAAATGCTTTGTCACAGTTTTTAATAAATGTGATAAGTGATACTGTTTGAAGGCAAATGCTTGGATGGGTGAAAAAAAAAAAAAAAAAAAAAAAAAAAAAACAGTCTTAAAATTGCTTTCCAAAACAACAACTGTGGCTGTTCATGTGTTTATGTCTAGGATTGTTGTTGATCTTTAACATTATAGTAATGAACAATATGACATCTTTTGAAATGCAGTGCTGTTATAATAACATGTTCTCTGTACTTTTATGGGGGATTTAATTTTTGTATTTTATTTATTTGTAAATTGACTGTGAAATAAAGTTTTAAACATATATATATAAAATAACCTCTATCACACACACAACGTGTCATAAATGGGTTCACAGACATGTTCGAGAAGGTTATCTGTTTGGGTGATAGGTGTAAGATGGAGGTCTCTTAACCCCCTGAGGTCGGCGGTATCGCCGGCGATACCAGCTCGCTTTTTTTTTATCAGTGTAAAAGAAACTCATGAATACTCTGTTGACTTTGATTTTCCATAGGAGTTTCATACATCAATCGATTCTGTTAAATGTGTATTATTTTTGTGTATACTCACAATAAAAACAAAGTGTTGTGCTTTTCGCCAAATAAAGAAAAATAAACACGAAGCGAGTTCTGCCTTCTCTCTCTCCGTGTAGTCCATTCTGAAACGCGTCCGAAAATGAATCATAACTCAGCGAATACTTCTCACACAGGCACGTGAGATATGTCTTTATGAAGCTTGAAATCTCTTCTTTTGAATGAAGTAATTTATATAAAAAACAAATGTTTTAAACTCATGTAATCCGTTTGAAAGCAAGGAGAGGTACCGTTTTTCCTTCTGCCTCATTATCTTTATAATCAGCTGCGTCCGCCCCGCCCCCGGCGCGATTCACATGTAAATAGTTTAGGTGATCATCGCATACGCCCCCCGATCAATGCCATAAAAACACAGTTTCTATCAGACTTACTGATAGTTCATCGCGTTTTGAGTATGGCACGCTTCTCCGGTAATAAAGACGTCCTTCAGATGATTCTGGACAGCGAGGAAGAATGCACGATACCGGGTTGTTTCCTCAGAGGTAGATTATAACAGACGACGAACGGCAGCATTTTGAAGAGCAAATTCCGCTGAGGACACAATTTCGGAGTAAGTTTTACTTAAAAGTCTTTTGTCTTTTATTTTTCGTGTTCGCATTTATGAGGAAAAAAACAATATTACGTGACAGTTCTCCATTATGGACGCGAGCGCTCTAAGCACTAAAAGACTTTCAAACATTCACAGAGACCTCAAAACAGAAAGTACAAATCCTTTCTTTAAAACGAATTTCGTTTTGTATCAATTGTATCTTAATTTTAATAATTTTTTCATTAACAAATTTCCTGGATTTTATATATATATATGCTAGCAATCACAACATAAGGTCTGAACTGGAGATCATCATGAACCCGTAGCCTACTCGCCTCACATGTCTAAAAAAAATTGAAATATATTTACAGAAAGCTGGTTCTAAACAAAACCATCCAAAACAAAAAAACTATGTAGCCTAATAAATGTGCATTTCTCCGGTGCGTTCACTAGCCTACTGCGAAGATCGCGAGTCAAAAGCCTATCATCAACTTCATCTTTGCCAGAAGTTAAATTTAAATCGAGTGTGTGAATGATGTTTTAGCAAACTGTATTGCTAGACTGAGATGAGTAAAAATCGACTGAAATATGAATACATAGATAAAATGTAGGCCTATAATCTTTTTTTTTTTACAAAGAAAGAGTACACTTGAAATATTGTTAAAATTGTAATTATTGTTGTAATTGTAACCTTTTTAATAAAATAGCAAAACATATTTACAAGATGTAAGGAAAATCTTAAATGGTCAATATAAGTCTTCTTCTAAATATATCTTTTGTCCTTTCATTGTGGCTCAGTCAGTTTCACACCTGAATGAATGGCTAATTATGCAGAGTCATTATGCAGAGTGGGTGGGACAATGTAATCTAAGGTGAAATCCACTCCTCGTTCACGCCCCCCTCGCATATTGGCTTTCCAAGCAAAACCTGTTTTACATCAATTTAAATCAATGTATGGTTTTATGTGAACGATAAAGCAAGACTATTTTCACATAATTTTGAAGAAAAAACTATAGGCGACCACATCCATTAGTCAAAAGTCTTATTGACACATATTTACTGTGTGTTTTGTGGCCTTATTTCTGCAACTTTCATTTACATTTTTTCCAATAACCACGCATAAACATTATTCTCTTAAAAATTCAAACATATACATGCATGTTGATCAGATATTTTGGTAGCCCTGTTTGTGCTATATAGAGTGAATTTACACCTTTGCCATTAATATGTTTATAAATAACTGAAAAAAGCACAAATGTCAAGGCATGTCAGAACACCTCCAGGGCCCAGAAAACAGCTCAGACTCCAGAGGGTTAAAGAGTATGTTGGGAAATGAAGGAGGAAGTTCCAGTACTATGTCTATGTGAGGTTTCTACAGCTTCTATAGTATCAGAGTCTATACATTATTTTCTCAACACATTCTCACTAACAACTCGTCTGGATGCTTTGTCAGGACTGCTTGGTGTCACTTTTTAACACACTGGGACCCCTTCAGTGTTCAAAAACTATTAAAAACTCTCAGTCTCTCTCACATACACACCAGCCAGTATAATTCTTACTGGTCCACTTACTTGAGTTTGTCCAGTGTGCAGTCTGGATGCTTCATTGTATCAGAGAGCAGCTTCAGTCCTGATTCTCCTGGGTGATTGTAGCTCAGGTCCAGCTCTCTCAGGTGTGAAGGGTTTGAACTCAGAGCTGAAGCCAGAGCAGCACAACCTTCTTCTGTCACCAAACACTGAGATAATCTACAACAACAGTAAGTGTTCATGTCAGTGTGCTTCATTTTTAGAGAATATATACTACAATAAACAAAACGGCTCTTCAAACCATCAATTATCTTTACAAGGACCTCTGATTGATTGCAATTAGTGATGTTGAGATTACCCAATTTCAAAATTGAAAGTGATTACAATGGTCACGGTATTGTGCGTTATTGTGACTTGTGTGTGGCATGCCCTCTGTCTGGATACTCTGTGAGGCTGTTACTATAGTAGCTGAGTTCACTAGGTGATTGTCTAGGTAAGGCAGGGTGCGTGCAAATCAACTTTCAGCACATGTGAAACTCTCAAATTGAAAACATGGTGGAACAATGCAATCTCTTGTACTTGCCGAAGAAACAAATTAAATTAGCTATTGGGGCATGTTGGCTCTCTAAACATGATTCAGGAGTAGTTGAAGACAGGTATGCAATATGCAAAACATTTAGATGAAAAGTGTCAGCAAAAGCAGTGAACACATCTAATATGTACAGCACCTGTGGGATCATCACCATCCACACCCAGATGAAGGTAATAATTTTGCAAACACAATAAATAGCCTGTTACTTACTCCTATCAAATAATTGCTATGAGCTTTGTTATTTTGATAAGAACAAGGTCTTAACTTTCAAATTAAACATTTTGACACTCTTTAATGCATATGACAGATCACTATAACTATATATAACTTATATAATATAAGTGGAAACATGGAGCGCACCTGAACTGATCATCTCTGCATCTGAACTGATCATCTCTGTATCTGTGCATCTCTGCATCTGAACTGATCATCTCTGTATCTGTGCATCTCTGCATCTGAACTGATCATCTCTGTATCTGTGCATCTCTGCATCTGAACTGATCATCTCTGTATCTGTGCATCTCTGCATCTGAACTGATCATCTCTGTATCTGTGCATCTCTGCATCTGAACTGATTGCTGTACTTCTAGATAGTTACAAACACTACCTTCGAAAATCATCCCATCTGCCACAGGTCTCTCTCATCTGAGTATTAACAGTATTAACTGAGTATTGACTACAAATCCCAGAACTCGCATACCTGGACTGATTGCACAAATACCTGTTCCCCGTTTCATGGACTATTTAAGCTCTGAACACGCTAGGCTCAGTGCAAAGTCTTGTTTTGCCATGGCTAACATTTCTGAGCATTTTTCTCACAACTGATCAATTCATCGATTTAGCGATCCATATTGACTATCTCATTCACTCTCGAAAAACAAACAGATTCTCTAATCCTCTTCACTAAGCAAACTTCCCTATGGATGACACTGAACCAATGCTGGATGAACTCATCTGTCCACAGAGCAAGAACGCTGCATCAGGGAACATCTGTGTCTGTATTGCAGTCAAGCAGGACATCTGAGAGCAAACTGCCAAATTTGACCAACACAACAGTAAACTCCGAGGGTGAGTACTAGGGATGGAGAAACAAAGCTTCTTGAATCTTTGAAGCTTTTCTTTGATTGTTTTGGAAAAAGATTTGAAGCATCAGCAGTGTCGAAAACTGTGGCAGGTCAAATTTATAGCATAAATCAGAGTGCGCAGCGCTGTTGTTTCATCCATTAAGCACAAATAAAAGCCTGACAACGCTAAATATTCAGTTTTCTGATAATACAACTGACATATTAAAGTGTGGCAGTAAATTAAATGTAATGATACTAATTATAATAATTCCAATAGAGTTGTTTAATGCAAGTAAATAGTGCTGTAATTATTTTATAGTTTTTATAGTGTTTATATGGCAGAATATATGATCATGTAATATAGACTATAGGCTTATATTTATATATATAAAAAAAATATTAAACGGACTTGAACCTCCAAAAACCCGTAGAGTAGTGGTCTGGGTTTAACCCTCTGAGGTCGACAAACGCGCCGGCGCGTTTTGCTGGATTTTCTCCACATTGTAGCACTATAAACTTAAATTTCTCCGTCATTTATGGTCATACAGAAAAAATAAATATAAAAAAAGAATCTGTGGTATTTCTACTTTTGTATGTGTCCACTTCCAATCAAATCAAAACATTGTGCTTTTGTAAAATAAAGAAAATAAACAGTGTGTGCGTTCTGCCTCTCCGTCGCGGTGAACTTTTTTTTCTTGAGCACGTCTATAAACTGAAACAAAACTCAGCGAATACTTGTCACACATTTATGAGCCATACACCTTTATAAACATTTAAGTGTGTACTTTTAAATGATCGGATTCAAAACGAAAACAAATATTCTCTGTTTAAGTAATTTGTATAAAACCAACAAGATTTCCAGCTTCTCAAACGCTTCCTAATTATTTTTAATTCGGCCACGCCCACTCGCGCAAAAGATATTCACATGCAAATCTCCACATGGAACGCGATCGCCCTCATTACCTCAACAACAAAACACTTCACTTCACTTTTCGTCGAGTTTGAAAGACGTGCCTGAGCTTACATTGGATTTACATCAGAAGAAGAAGAACGATATTTGAAGACAAGAAAGATAAGGTAAGTAATTCTTACATATTAGTTTGCTATTGTTGCATAAATTTCACATTGCAGTTGAACTGTTGCTAGATATATGGTGAATATTATAATATTTAGACCCGTGTTTACTGTTACTGTGTTTGTGGATATCTGCTCAAACGTAGATAGGCTATGTATATGGTAGGCCTAACCATAATGTTTTATATTTGATCGCAATCGCGTTTTAATGTATCATATTTTTGATCGCGATCGCGTTTGAATGTATCATATTTTGGAAAAGCAAAACGCTCCAAACGGCTTCATGTTTTTACTATTATCTCATTTCATATCATCATAACGAATGGAAACATTTGAAGTAACATGATAATCAATATATTTTTCTCTAGCTTAGTTGTTACTGAAATCTTTTTGAAAATATATATAGGCTGCTATATTGTTATTATTTTATGCAGCACTGCGCATAGCCTATACCTACAAGGTACAACAAACCTGGTGTTCATTATATATTGTTGGAAACATTTGTGTGAGTGTGTGTGTGTATTCTGTGAATTTTAAAAAGCAATTTTAACAAGAAAAATCTAAAATGTATTCCCAAAATCGTGCAGGCCTTTCTCTTGATATCAGTATGTTCACTTTTTTTTTTTTCAGGGCCCAGATGCCACTGAGTCCTGCTGACTTCAACATTCACAGTACATGTCTCTGTACATGAACATGGTAAAGTGAAAATCAAACACCTTAGAAAATGAAAGGTATGTACAATGTTTTTAGGAATGGCACAAAGGTCTCTTTCTTCAATAAGTGCTTTTTTGTTGTGTATCTTTGGATTATGTTGTGTTGTAAATAAATCCAAACAATTTTAAAAGCCATTCTTTTTTAAATCTCCTCATTCTTTGTGCAAGGTTGGTCAGAATGATGGGCCCTGATAAGCTCCTAATAGGGCCATTAGGGAGGTTCTTTGTCTTTCTCAGGTGTGGAAAGCTTTCATATTAATGAGGTGATCCGTCCCTTCGCATATTGCTTTCTAACACAAAACACGTCGTAAAATTTTTAAATCAATATATTGTCTTCTCTGAATGAGCAGTCAGGGTGATTCTCACATAGTTTTAGAGCAAATATTCTAGGCTACGTGATACAATTTTCAAAAGTCTTGTGAAGAAATAATCAGTATGGGTTTCATGACCTTATTTCAGTGAGAATTTATTTTTGTATTTTCACAAACCACGCATAAATGTCATTATCTCAAAACTACAAACTTTTACATACATGCTGCTGATATATTATTGTAGCAGAGTTTGTGCTGAATACAGTGTAATTAGACTTTAGCCATGAAAATGTCACAAGTAACAGAAATAACCACAAATGTCAGAGCATGTCAGAACACCTCCAGGGCCCAGAAAACAGCTCAGACCTCAGAGGGTTAAACATTCTGAAATGCAAAGTGAAGCATTCACTTGACTAGAAAAAAAGTGAGGCTTCGTTTTTCGTTGATCACGTTTCTCTGAAAACAATACATGCTCCGACACAGAGCTTCATGAGAAATTGCGCTGTGCACTCGATAAGCGCTTTGAAGCTTCAGTGTCATATGTAACAACACTAGTGAGTACCTCCATTGTTCCTGGTCATTACACTTCATGTATAGAAGTAAATGTAAAGATAATGTTCTCTATGAGTACCATCATAACTACGGCCCTACTTGACTCGGGCCCTACTTGTGTGTAGTTGGAGTTCTACACACAGAGCAAACATGCTTTTACCTCAACCGTTCCCCTCACAATCCAGTCATCATTGGTCTACCTTTTCTTCAGAGACACAAATCACATACATTAGTAACTGTCAGTATTACACACAGCAAATTTTTTTGGACAACCCACAGCATGCCTTCTACAGCCACTACCCATTCCTCAATGACCTTGGTCACACATTGCTACTGATTTTTTTCACTGAATTCCTGGCCTCCCAGGGTAACACCATTATATTAACAGTCATTGGTCATTTTTCTAAAGCACATCGATTAATACATCTACCCAAGCTCCCAACAGCTTTCGAAACAGCAGAATATCTCTCCCACTACGTGTTTCGCTATTATCGACTACCTGAAGATATTGTCTCAGACCGAGGGTTTCCAGTTCATATCTCATGTCTGGACAACCTTCTTCCGCCAGCTTAATGTAAATATAAACCTCACATCAGGATATCACCCACAATCGAACGGCCATACCGAATGCCTGAACCAAGAACTCACAAGGTTTCTTAGAATATACTGTCAGCAGAATCGGTCGGACTAGAGCCGCTTCTTACCCTGGGCAGAATATGCTCAAAATTCCCTTCAGAAACCCTCCACTGGCATTACCCCTTTCCAATGTGTCCTGGGATTTCAACACCTTTTATTTCAGTGGTCAGGGGATCCCTCTGAGTTACCGGCCGTTGACGACTGGCTCTGACGGAGCAAAACGGTATGAAATCAAGCACACATCCAACTTCTGGGTAAGGCAGAGTGAACTGCGATGCTAATCGAGTCTATATATATATATATATATACACTACCAAATTGGTTCACAGTTGGAAGCATCGCATTTTTCTTTTTTTTTTTTTTCACAAATTGTGCTTGCAAATTGTATAATATCCAAGATAAACATCTAGTAAATGTGCAGTTAATTCTCATACTGTATTTTCAGTTTTGGAATATTTATCCTCTCCCCAAATTTGTCACTAATGCGATGACATCTCAGATCATTACCTAGTCTCGTGTAATTTGCATTTAGCCAAGGCTGCAAAGCCGACTCCACGTTTCAAATATGTGAGACCTATCACTTCTGCTACTAAAGATAGCTTTATTAATAATCTTCCTGATCAGTTTCATCATCTCAGCATCCCAGATAGCTTAGAAGAACTAGATATTACAACAGAAACGTTTAACTCTCTCTTTTCCAGCACTTTAGACACAGTTGCTCCGTTGCGCTTAAAGAAGATTAAAGAAAATAGTCCAACGCCGTGGTACAATGAGCACACTCGGGCCCTTAAGAGAGCAGCCAGAAAAATGGAGCGCAAATGGAAGAAAACAAAACTAGAGGTATTTCGCATTTCATGGAAGGAGAGCTCAATTACTTACAGAGAGGCTTTAAAAGCTGCTAGATCTGCTTATTTTTCAACCCTATTAGAAGAAAATAAACATAATCCTAGGTATTTATTTGAAACGGTGGCTAAACTAACGACAAATAAAGCTTCAAGCCCAGAAGTTTCCAAGCAACACAGCAGTAATGATTTTATGAACTTCTTCACTTATAAGATTGATAATATCAGGGAGAAGATTATAACTATGCAACCGCCCACTACACTGCCGTGCAAAGGCAAAAGACCGTAACTTCGTTTTTGGTCGAAAATGAGTTATTTATATTTTTGGCACATTCAAGACCTTCTTTATCATGTGGATAAGTATCTTGAATCAATTCCGTTTTTTTTTCGAGAAAATAATGATTTGTCTTAACAGTAACTTCCAAAAGCCCATGAGAAACCAAGGCAGAACACCGTAACATCAGTTACCGCTCTTTGGCTTTGTTTTGGAACGCTCAAATTACGAGTTACGGTGCTCTGCCTTTGTTTAGCCGCGCGTCAATATGAAGTTACTGTGCCGGTGTTCAATCAAATAATGCTACCTACCAGATTGTACGGTTATCTGCCTTTGTTTTAATGTCCATTAAAATTTAAATTACGGTGTAGCCTGTGTACTTTGTACAGCTGCCATCAGTCGCTCTAACTTCTGATGTTTTCAGAGCGGTCAGAACATTTAGTATGGTCTGCTCCATCGACAAACGTGCGATATCGATCGCGAAGGATTATGCAGAGTTGACAGAAAAACGTTACACATTGCCGTATCAGATGAATACAACCAAGAATTAAAGCTTGGCAAACTAGCTGGCAGAGTGCCAAAACTTCGCCTTCAGCCCCGCCCTAAACGCGGTCGATCGAGTCAACGCTGGACTAATAGGTATTTTGTCATGTCAAATGTATTAATAATGCCATCAGAATGCAACCAAAGCACAGGATAGCAATAAGTAGATGGCTATAAATAATTGTAAATCATACAAAATAAATGCCATGATCACTAGATTTTATACAGGTGTTACTATAATGATTTTGTTAATGGTGATCAGCAACTAAATATTGATAATGTGGAAGTTACTGCCTTTTGCCTTGGCATGACTTCTCACTTTTTGCTGACAATACAAAGGCAGAGTACAGTAACTTTAAAATAGTGGTCAAAAGTCAAGTTTGAGCTCAAGATTTTTTTATGTATATAATTTCCATTACTAAAACATCTATTTGCCAGATTTCCAGTGTCCTACCTATAATTAATTTGGCGGGACAACTAAAAATCTTTAAAGTCATTTTTCTCAGTTCCACACTCTAGCGACTTAAGGTCTTTTGCCTTTGTAGGGCAGTACAGTATCGCATCAGGCAGTGCATTGTAGTCTCCCTGAGGAAAAATTTTATTCATTCGTTGCTATAGGGGAGGAAGAATTTACTAAACTCGTTAAATCATCTAAATCGACAACATGTATGTTAGACCCTATACCGACTAAGCTACTGAAAGAGATGCTTCCAGAGGTCTTAGATCCTCTTCTTAATATCATTAATTCATCTTTGTCTCTAGGATACGTACCAAAAAACTTTAAGCTGGCTATGATTAAACTGCTTGTTAAAAAAACGCAACTTGATCCTACAGAATTAGTCAATTACAGGCCGATCTCGAATCTACCTTTTCTGTCAAAGATATTAGAAAAGGCAGTATCCTCACAACTGTGTTCCTTTCTTGATAGAAATGATATCTGCGAGGATTTCCAGTCCGGATTTAGACCGTACCATAGTACCGAGACAGCTCTCGTTAGAGTCACAAATGATTTGCTCTTATCATCCGATCGTGGTTGTATCTCTCTATTAGTGTTACTCGATCTTAGTGCTGCATTTGACACTATTGACCACAACGTTCTTTTAAATAGTTTAGAACATTATGTTGGCATTACGGGAAATGCACTAGCATGGTTTAAATCATACTTATCTGACCGTTATCAGTTTGTAGCAGTAAATGATGAGATGTCTCATCGATCACAAGTTCAGTATGGCGTACCACAAGGCTCAGTACTAGGACCGCTGCTGTTCACTCTGTACATGCTACCATTAGGAGATATCATTAGGAAACATGGAATTAGCTTTCACTGTTATGCTGACGATACTCAGCTGTATATTTCTTCAAAACCTAACGAAACTTACCAATTCACAAAATTAACGGAATGCATAGCTGATATAAAAAAATTGGATGACTCGTAATTTCCTTCTTCTAAATTCTGAGTTTCTAATTATTGGACAAAAAACTTCCTCACGTAATAACCTAGAATACTGTCTAACACTCGATGGCTGCTCTGTTAAGTCTTCGTCGTCGGTTAGGAACCTGGGTGTGCTCTTTGATACCAATCTTTCATTTGAAAGTCACGTGTCTAGTATCTGTAAAACTGCATTTTTCCATCTTAAAAATATATCTAAATTACGCCATATGCTCTCATTGACAAATGCGGAACAATTAGTTCATGCGTTCATGACCTCAAGGCTGGATTATTGTAATGCTCTACTGGGTGGTTGCCCTGCACGCTTAATAAACAAACTACAGCTGGTACAAAACGCAGCAGCTCGAGTTCTTACTAGAACCAGGAAGTATGACCATATTAGCCCAGTTCTGTCAAAACTGCATTGGCTCCCTATTAAACATCGCATAAATTTTAAAATATTGCTGATCACGTACAAAGCACTAAATGGTTTAGCTCCGCAGTACTTGAGCGAGCTCTTAACGCATTATAGTCCGTCACGTCTATTGCGATCTCAAAATTCCGGCCCGTTACTAATACCTAGAATATCAAAATCGACTGCTGGTGGTAGATCCTTTTCCTATTTAGCACCAAAACTCTGGAACAGTCTTCCTACCATTGTCCGGGAAGCAGACACACTCTGTCAGTTCAAAGCCAGATTAAAGACACATCTCTTTGACCTAGCATTCACATAATACATTATAGACTTCTATAATTTAATGTTAGGCTGCATAGATTAGGTCAGCTGGAACCGGGAACACTTCCCATAAATCCTGATGTACTCGTTACATCATGAGAAGAATGGCATCTACGCTAATTTTAGTGTCTGTGTTTATCCCGAGGTTTTCCTGCAGCCTGCCGGATCCAGGCCGTATCCAGATCTGACGAAGGACCTTCGCCTGGACTGATGACAACGCAGTGCTGAAGTGCCAACTAGTCTCTCCCTATGGAGGATCCCTCTACCACTATACAGATAAGGCGTTGTCGGGAAAATTCATTTCACGTTCCTACCCCAAAGCAACAAAATAAAATAAAATTCTTTATCAAAATTTATAAGGAAAGACAAGTACTTTGTTTAGGCTTGGCTTGTAGGGAATTCCAAACCTGCGTATTTTCAAACGCACATAACTATAGAACCCATTCTAAATGCGCATGTGAACGCCATCAGCGTTTCTCACAGGTTCGCGTTTAAAGTCTGTGTAGAGGGAATGGTGTCGTCTTAGCGGCCCCTAATTTAATAACAAATGATCGTTGCGATGGAAGCAAATCAATCAAAACTAACTTTAGATGGAAAATAACTTAACTCTGCTATAAAGCCAAAACAATCTCTGTTACCTTAAATTATACGCTTATCTCTGTAAAGCTGCTTTGAAACAATCTACATTGTTAAAAGCGTTATATAAATGAAGATGACTTGACTTGACTTGACTAATAAAACACAATACAAATTATTTAAAGAAAAAAAAAATATTTACCTTTTAATAGTTTGTTTACATCTACCTTGTAAATATATATTTTTTATTAAAAAGGTTACAATTACAACAACAATTCAAGTGTAATCTTTCTTTTTAAAAACTAAAGTATACAAAACGTATTATTTGATGACTATTATTTTTGACAAAACATACTATATTTAACATATAAGCAAAATTGGCAAACAAAAGCTTATTTGATGTGGCAGTCTATTGTACAGTAAAAACTTTACAATCTATTCAAAACTATTCAACGTCTTTCAAAACTAAAGTATACATTTTATCATACGTATTTCAAAGTAAAGGATTCATTAGTTAGTTGATGACTTTATTTTTGACAAAACACATACAGTATATATTCCTCATCTCAGTATAGCAATAGAGTTTGCTAAAAGCTGTTCATTCAATACAGCAGTATTTGAAAATCGATAATATTTTGTAAAATTACATTTATATTTGCATTTATGTCAAAACCTAGACACTTTTAAACATCAAAATGACATTTATTAATATGTATTCGTGTCAAAATGACATAAACAGATTTTCCTATTCAATTTTGCATGGAAACGCTTCCAAGACGCTTGCGTGTCGCGTGAAAAATAGGCGTCGGTTCTATTTCGAGCATGCACGCGTTTTCCACGAGGCTCATGCCGCGCCTGAGACGCGCGTCTCACACAGGCAGTGTGCAAACTCTAAACTGTTAACATGGGAGCCGAAATAAAAACGGACACGCCACGCAGCTGAGACTTACGCCATGCATCCAGTGTGTCACCGGCCTTATCCAGCGGATGTGGGCGTTTCACAGGTTTGTATGAATCGCCTCACATTTGCGTTTGTATAGCGCGGTCTCCGTGGGCGGAGTTACATTAAAACTTAATTAGCTGAGATGAGAACGACTGACATCTCTCTCTTTACATACATATTACATAAACTGTGAATATTTGTTTTTTATAAAACTTACTTCATTTAAAAGAAGAGAATTCAAGCTTCATGTCTGTGTGTCTGTATGCCTGTTTGACTGAGTATTCGCTGAGTTATGGTTCATTTTCGGACGCGTTTCAGAATTGACTTCACTGACGGAGAGTAGGCAGAACTCGCATCATGTTTATTTTTCTTTATTTGGCGAAAAGCACAACACTTTGTTTTTATCATGAGTATACATAAAAAAATACACACTAAACAGGATCGATTGATGTATAGCACAAGCTTATAAGATAAAAATTAATATTAGTATTTCGATTTTTTTTTTGGACTGATAAGGAAAAAAACGGGCCTATCGCGCCGGCGCGATAGCCGACCTCAGGGGGTTAATGTGTTATATGGCACATATGCAGGATAACTATGGATCAAATGTCAAAAATATGATTTTCTGAGCCCGAATTTGAGCAAATCTTTGACATGGCCTTACTCAGTCAATATTAAAGATATCAAGGTTATATTTTCACAGAATGTTCTTTACATTGTGTAGGATGATTTTATGTAGAAAACATTGAATCACAAAAAAAAATGACTTTAGCTGGGTTTTCACAGGCAGGGTCACATATATTCTCATTGTTTGATGTATGCTTATCTTTATTTAGGCCAAATTTAGGACATTTAGGCCAAAGTGGGTGAAGATAAAAATCTTAATTCAGTCAAGAGTAGTGAGTGTTTTTCTCTTTTGTTGTTTTATTAACATTAAAAGGATGAAATTAATGTAGAAATGTTTACCTGGCAAAGCTTTAAAGCACGAGCAAATAATTTGTGACAACTTTTGTTATTGCGAATAAGTGCAGTGTCCTGTGAGTGTAACTCTACCGCTGCATTAACATGTGATGTGAATGTACGTAGAGATTTACAGTATTGGGACTGAGGCGCCAGCACTGCAGCTGATAGAATGTGTGCTGTAGCACGATACTATCATATTTCTTCCATAGCAGATATGTCACACTGTACAGCCCTGCTTATGCTCATGCAAAGCCTCATTGATGTATTTTTTTTTATCGCAATGTTTTGTTGAAATGTTTTTATTTATTAAAGAAAATTATGCAAATCATAACCTACTGTAAGCCTATTTAATTCTTAATAAAGAATTCTAAAACACATATGCTGCCAACTAACATCGGTTAGCAAGTCCTGATCAATGTTTTAATTTAATTTATTTCACTGTTATGTTTCAGTTAATAAATCTATTAAAGGTGCTGTATGTAGTTTTTAGCGGCCTCTAGCGGTGATGTTTCAGATTGTAACCAATAAGTTTACAAGCGCGTGCTCTTACGCATGCTCGAATTTATGAGCGAGCACTGTGGGTACCGGCCAGACTGAGACGCAACCGGACGTAACACACAAAGCATCCCACAACATGCTGGAAACTCAGGTAAACTCTCACTGCAACGTTACAATAATAGGCTACTTTTATCAGCTTGACGTTGAACTAATGCTCCATGCTCGTACCATGATAAGTATGGAACCCTATCAACCGTGCCGAATTCTGTCACTGCAAGCACCACTTCACATTTTCTTCAGGAAATGTACATTCTAGGTTTGTAGATAAGGTTTCTCCATTATTCAAATACCCTGCCGATGTTGATCCGTGTTTTTTACCCGAAGTTCATCCGATTCACGTCTGGCCTTACGAGCTTCAGCAGAAAAAACTTTTTATTTAATTTTTTAGCAATATGTGGAGTTTGTGTTGGAGTCTGTGTTTTGTTGGGCGCAGGTTGTTTCTTAGTGTTATCAAACATGTCATAAGAAGCATAAGTCATAAGTCCATGTCATAAGTTGCAGTGTCGTCGCTGTTTAGTGCAAAGTCAGTAGGCTAGACGAGGCGAGAGGCTCGGGAGCGCGCATGCAGGTGACGTCACTGGCGGTAAATCCGACCCAGGACCTTCACATAAAAATAAGAATACTTGCTTTCAGAGGTAATAGCAAAACCCACAAAGTGGATAATTTGAATGTGAGATTACAACCCCTTCACACACAGGCAATAAAAAAATGATTTGTTTTGGTAGAAAAGCTACATACAGCACCTTTAACAAATTGAAATAACATGAAGTATAAGACACATAATCTATTGACTAGGGATGCTCCGATCAGCATTTTTTGCCTCCGATACCGATTCTGATATCTGGGATTCAGTATCGGCCGATACCGATCCGATACTAAAATAAAAACAGTGCTGAATTACCTAATAAACAGTATGCCTCACTGTGTGGAAGAGACTGGGATCATTCTTTTGTGAAAGGCATCAGGCAGGCTTGACTTAAACATTACTTTCTTAACTTTATGGGGGGTGCTGGATGGCTAAAATACACATTAATTGCGCAGATATTAACAAATACATGATATTCAATAAAAATAAAACAAAGCATGGATAAGATATATTCATGTTTCTTTTTTATTTATTTTTAGCGATTTATTTTAAAACGGATGCTGCATTAATTTCGTTAAATATTTACCACTGAGTCTTCTCCTCCCATTTCTACCCGTGACGCTTATCCAACTTCCCAACTACTACCTGCGCAGATGTCAACAGCGCAGCTGGGTTGTAGGTTGCCAGGTTGAGCTCACAAATGGGTTGAAATTTGTATGAAGTGTTGATTGTGTGAGTAGGATACGTTTAATACAAGATCTGGCAATCGGACAACCTTGGAATAATAAATTGATGTGGTTATTCATTTAACGAGGTTTGGGCCATACAAATTACAGGAGTTTCACGGGAGAAAAAAAAATGGGAGGGGGGTGGGAGATGGGTGTGAAATACAGGAGACTCTGGGGGAAAACAGGAGTGTTGATAGGTATGCACGTTAGCTTGTTTGAATTGGAAACTGTTTACCTGCCGCCTGCGTTCTGTGCATGTTGCTAGCGCGTGATGTCACACACTTAATCGCACATCATAGAATTACCGCGAGAGCGTTTAGAGAGCCGACTGCTTTGTAAGCTTCGAATCGCTCTCGCTGTAATTTGATGCCCCTACGGATCGGGCCCATTGTTACCGATACCCGATCTAAAATTTTATTCCATATCTGAGCCGATACCCGAAACAAATATCGGATTGGAGCATCCCTACTATTGACATGCATTGCCTTTAGAAAAATTGGGCACACAATGTTAAAGTTTAGCCTACTTTGCTTAAATTTGATGCAATAATAGAAGCCTACATTTGTTTCAGTTCTAAAGTTGTAATGTAATTTCAGTATTGTGATTATGAATTAGTTTAACTACTGTTTCACTTGAACTTATCTGCTACCAGCTCTCAATCGCTCTCAATGAGCCGCAGCGCAGCGTCAGATTATGTAATAGAGATAATAAACTGACACTTTTCAAAGTCTGTGATTATAGTGCCACTTAGGGGTAAAAGGCAGCAAATACACATCCCCAATTTTACCGCCGTATGAAAAATTGGCGTATTATTCTGGTTGAGTAACAACTGTACTTTTAAGAATTCCATGTGCAGGCCCAAATCACTCTTTGCTATACTTAATCTCACTAATCCACCACAACATGTTATTTCTGGCTCTGCAGTGCTTGTGAATAGCTTTTCTCAATTATTTTCAGACACATTAAAGTCAATTGAATCCATTACCAAAGACACCAAAGTGACTCAAATGTTCGTTTGATGTAAGCTGATTCAGCTCATTCAACAAACTCACTCTGCTTTTACTCTGACTACCTCTGCTGCCATAAGTGATCTAATTATGAAGTCTAATTCCACATCCTGCCAGCTTATATCTAATATCTAATTTACCATTCTTAAGCAAAATACTTGAAAAAGTTGTGGCTTCACAACTGAGATCATACTTAGATCCTAATGGTCTTTTTGTACCTTTTCAGTCAGGATTTCGCCCATCTCATAGCACTGAAACTGCTCTTCTTGGGGTGGTTAATGACATTCTTCTGTCAATGGATTCAGGGTTAATAAACAAGTGCTGCATTTGACACAGTCTCCCATTAAATAAAAACAAATGCATTGTTTATCGGTCATAAATGCTGGTTAATACATTAACGTTATTTGATGAACAGATTTAACCCTCTGATGGTCTTTATTTTTGTCTACACTCGTGTTTTTTGGGGTCTCCAGAGACCCCAGACAATAAAATTTAATTTTGTAACAAGATAATAGTTTTTTTTTTTTTTTACAAATGTAATTTTATTCTGTTTGTTAATGTTTTTACTCAACATTTGTGCAGTTTTAAATAAATAAATAAATAAATAAATAAATAAATAAATAAATAAATAAAGCTTTTTACAAAAAAAAACAGCATTTGATGTAAAATTCACTTTATAAAAGACCCAGATTTCTAACTTTCATTCATGGGGATAACGTGGATCATTTTAAATAGTTTAATGTAACATTTATGCCCATTTTTTGGAAAATGCAGTTTAAAAAAAAAAAATCACTTTAACCACTAGATGGCTATAGAGCTCCACTATATGCTATTTGCTATTTGAATACCTGAAAGATATCTTTTCACAAGTTGGATTCAGTTGGATTCATATGTAAATATTATAAAATCACAATTATAACAAAAATAAAATATTTTTGTCAAAGTTTAGCATTTTTTTGGGAATCAAGGTTCAACGTCAATAATTAGAATTTTTTTGACAGATTATAAGAGAGCAGTTGTTTTATAGCCTCACAAATGTACTCGTGTGTGTGTGTGTGTGTGTGTGTGTGTGTGTGTGTGTGTGTGTGTGTGTGTCAGAGAGAAAGAGAGAGAGAGTGTGTGAGTACACATTGTCAGACATCCCAACCTGCAAAAGTTCATTTCAGGGAGGTACCCCCCCCCCCCCCCAAAAAAAATATATTAAAGCATAATACAAAATTTCTATAGGCTATAGGCCTATGCATTTATTTGTTCATAATGTTACAATTTGTAGATTACTTTTACTATTTATAAGCTGCTTATACTATTCATGTGAACTGCTTTTATTTATATTCCATTGCAGCTTTAAACAGGTCTAAGGAATAGGCTAATATGCACATGAATTTAATGAAACTTGTTGAACTCACCTCAACATGTCTTTTACAATCATTTAACCCACCATGGGCAATGCTGAAGTCACTGTTACAAACTTTACAGCGTGCAAGACTATCATTATGTTTTACTCTTATAAGACAGGGGTACACTTTCATGTAGTCTGCCGTAAAATGTATCTTATACTTTCGTTTTTGCATGTTTTTTTGTGGCACTCTCCCGTTGCCATGGCGCTCCTGTTTCTAGATACACTGAACTGATAAATTCGGTTCGGGAGAGGCGATAAAACCCGCCCACACTGACAATTGATTGGTTGATTTACCGAAACAGGCCAATCAGATGCTCTCTATCTTACGTGCGCACACACGCACACACGCAAGGTCTCTCGCTCCCTCTCCCTCTCTGCTGTGCACGCGCGCTCTGGCTCGCTCGCTCTAGATTCCGGGAGATTTTAACTCATTTGCGGGTATCAGGGAGCCGCTATCAATATGCGGGAGACTCCCGGAACTTCCGGGAGACTTGGGATGTCTGCATTGTCGATGTGCCAGTGTCACCACTTTATATTTGTAGTGGTTCTGAATTTTGGATGATTTTATTTGACAAATTATAGCCCTACAAATGTTCCTGTGTGTGTGTGTGTGTGTGTGTGTGTGTGTGTGTGTGTGTGTGTGTGTGTGTGTGTGTGTGTGTGTGTGTGTGTGTGTGTACATTTTCAATGTGTCAGTGTCACCAATTTATTTTTGTGGTGGTACTGCATTTTGGATGATTTTATTTGACAAATAATAAGAGAACAGTTTTTATAGTCTCAAAAATGTATTCCTCTATATGTGTGTGTGTGTGTGTGTGTGTGTGTGTGTGTACGTGTGTTGTGAGCAAAATAATTTAGCATTGTGGATGCTTTTTGAATTGGTGGAAGTGTGCCACTTTATTTCTGTCATTTCTGTCGATGTATTCTGCGTTGTTTTTGATTTTGATGATGAATTTTGTCTATTTTGATTGCGGGGTCTCCAGAGACCCCGAAGACCACGAGTGTCACAAATTTTGTCACGCTAACATAAAAACATAGATATCATTCCAATTTAATTTTTTGTTTGTAGTTCTAGAACGTGTTGAGAGCTGTAGAAGGTTTCATACCATTTGGACAAAGGGAACTTTTTTTTTTAATTTGAGCAAAAGTCATTTGCGGGTCAAAAAGACCCCGAAGACCATCAGAGGGTTAAACACAAACGTGCATGCATCACGCGCAAAAACAATGCTCACTGGATCGACATGACCTAAGTCAAGTCACCTTTATTTATATAGTGCTTGACAAGATTTTGTCAAAGCACTTAACAGTATCAAATTGGAGGACAGAGTGTCAGTAATGTATAATAATAAGATTAAACATTCAATTTTCAGTTAAAGGCATTTCATTATTGAATTCAGAGATGTCATTGTCTAGCTCAGTTTAGTTTAATTATATCTGTGTAATCAAATTGATGATAATCGCTAATGAAGGCAAATTGCAGAATTAAATCATATTTTTTTTAATAAAGGTAAATAGGCACAAGTTAATTTACATTTGACCACAGTTAAAATATTTACTTCTAAGATTCCTCAGTCAGATTATATTAACTTTAAGAATTACAGTGAAAAAACGAGACAACACACTCATAACAACAATAGGCCATCTTGGTTAATGTTTCAGAAAAGTTAAAATGAGAAGTTACAGGGGAGTTCAGAAAGAGGTGACCCATTGATGCTGAGTAGCATACAGGTACATGCTGCTAAATGGTCCCCCTGGATCTTGTTCGTTAAGTCTGTTTTCAGAATTTAAAAAAATGAGTGATGGGATATTGATAGCCAAACAATCTTTTGGGTGCCCGCAGCCCGCTTGCAGTGTGAAGCGCGTGTCTGCGCTATTCTCCGACATGCCCGCTCGCGGTGTGTTTTTAACGCGTGTCTGCGCTATTCTCCGAAAATGCCCGCTCGCGGTGTGTAGCGTGTGTCCGCGCAATTCTCCGACATGCCCGCTCGCTGTGTGTTTTTAACGCGTGTCAGCGCTATTCTTTATCAACCAAAGCCGGTCGCGAGGGCGCCGCACTCGCCATCTTTCCATACACTTCACTTTTGCTATTAAACCAGAGCGAATGAGACGAGGGCGGTCACGTTTGTCAACGCGCCTTTGGAGAGAAGTGAAAGTGACAGCTCGGCTAGTATGGGAGTATCGATACTTCGGGACATTAGTATTGGTACCGTTCAGATATTTCAGTATCGATATTTATCGAAATATCGATATTTTTGACAACACTATTGCACATCTTTCATCTTCTCTAGCTGATGCTGACACCTCAATTCATGCATCAATCGATTACAGTGTGTGTTCTCACATTGACCAGGCATTCTGCTCACATTACTCCTCTGCTCATCACTGGTTACCCGTGGCATCACATATTCACTTTAAGATATTACTTCTAACATTTAAGGCATTAAATGGTCTTGCACCTCCATATCCATCTGATCTACTTTACTCCTACCACCCTGCCCGGTCCCTTAGATCAGCTGAACTTGTATTTTTTTTTTTTTTTGTCCACTGTAGGTGGAAGTTCATTTAGAGTTAATGCTCCTAAATTATGGAATTCACTACCCCTTACACTCTGTTATATCTCATCTATGGCTACCTTAAAGACTCAGCTAAAAACATATCTATTTAACCCTTTAGGCGCCAAGGTGTTTTTGAAAAAATGCTGGATTTTGACATCAAAATTTCAAAAGCTTGTGGCTTAAAAGGGCTTAAAGATAGAGATCTACTGTAAATTAGAAAAATGTTGGGGATGACTGAAAGTTTATGTGGGGTGTAAATATACTCATCTAATTTACATATGACGTCATCAGGGGGCGGCCCTCTTGAATTTCATAATATTCAGGAAATAGTAGATATTGAACTGATGTTTGAACTTATTTGCATGTTTTATTTTTATTTTTTTTAATCCTCATTCTAAATGATGAGAAAAGAGGTAACCAAAAATAACAGGAGAAAGTACTAAATTATTACTATACTATATAGTAGTAAAACGCATGTGAACAGTAGCCTACTTTTTGATCAGTTCATCAGTAATATTCAGGAAAAAATATATATGGAGTGGGTTTTTTTTTTTTTTTGGTCTTTTTATCCTCATTCCAAATTATCAGGAAAAGAGGAAATCAACAGTAAAACTATAAGTACCTATTTATTCTACTTCTGCTGCCTTTACCTCTAGCAATAGCTCTCCTATGTACACTAAGACCACGTCCACCCCTGCCAGCCCCATCCCCGTTGGGCAAATGGTCAAAATGATCTGTTTGTGCTTCGTGAACACTCGCGCCTTGCGCAGCGGCACCATTGCACGACAAAGATGTTCCGGGAGAAGCGTGCACGGCACCATTGTGGAATAAAGATGTACCGGGAGAAGTGCTCGCGACAAAGATGTACCGGGAGAAGCGCGAGTCGCACGGCACCATTGTGCGGCAAAGATGTACCAGGAGAAGCGCGCGCGACACCATTGTGCGGCAAAGATGTACTGGGAGAAGTGTGCGCGGCACCATTGCGCGGCAAAGTTGTACCGGGAGAGGCGCGGGCGGCACCATTGCGCGGCAAAGATGTACTTAGACGGCCGATCGTCATTTCCAAAAGGCAGATATTCCCCTTCAGAGTCAGAATCGGCGAATAACATTTGCAACACATCCTCACGGTACAAGTTTTTATTAGCCATTTGACGATTTTCTCTCACAATTCTCACAATTTACTCAGATGCTCTGAACTGAACTGTTTCCTTATCAATGACACGATCGCTCAATTGCTCTGCTGTTTCCTCCAACACTTTGAATAGGAACATGACGTCATTTTGGTCTTGAATCGAAGTATTACATGTCTGCCATCTAGTGGTAGGGAATACAAATGAGATATTACACCATATTAGGATCTACAGCCTGTTTTATTAAGTATGATGTCTTGTCGCAATTTTGCGACTTTGGCGCTTAGAGGGTTAACATGTACTTTGGATAATGTGGCTATATGTATCCTTATGTGTTTGTAATGTGTGTGTGGGTGTGTAAATGTATTGTAATGTACAATGTAAAGTGACCTTGAGCTACAGAAAGGCGCAATATACATAAAACTTCTAAGTACCTCAAAATGTTTAGTTGACAGTTTGTATTCTTCAGTCCAGCAGAGAGTAGCTTCACTCCTGAATCCTGCAGGTCATTGTTACTCAGGTCCAGCTCTCTCAGGGCTGAGTTTGATGATTGTAGAACTGAAGCCACAACTTCACAGTGCTGATCAGTTAGATTACAGGCTGTTAATCTGAAATAATATATTGCGTTAATATATTACAATATAGTATATACAATATAGGGATGTCCCGATCCGATCCACGGCATCGGTATCGTGCCGATACTGGCCCAAAACGCTAGATCGGATATCGGAGGGGAGAAAAAAAATTATCCGATACCTATGATCCGATACCCATTAGGGGTGGAACGGTACGTATTCGTACTGAACGTACGTTCGGTGCATGGATTTACACAGAGAATACACGGTATAAAAATTAATAAAACTCGCGTGCACATTAATTAATGTAATACGGAACGTTACTGTTAGATACGCGCATATGCGGGATAGGGACACCTAATCTGTAGCCCCGCCTTAGCTCTGAACTATATCGCTTCAAACGCTCGCTTTATCATTATACGCGCGCGGCACGTCCTATTCGCTTTGGACGCGCGAATGGATTCAAACTGTTCAAGCATCGAACTAGACGCAATAGACTTTTGGTGTGAACGCAGCAAAATGAACAGGCTGCGATGTCAAGATTGCAATTCTGGAATGTGTGTGTGTGTGTGTCAGAGAGAAAGAGGCACGGGCGCGATCGAACAGTGGAAACATAAAAACATACTCCGTCATTTTCATACAGGACATCATTAAAACTGCAAAAAGTGTTTAGCCTACTTATATTTGTGTAAAACACAACATTGTGCTTTTGTCAAACTGTAAACTCTTGTCAAACTGTAGCTGTCACCAAACCAAAATATCTCTCTCTCTCTCTCTCTCTCTCTCTCTCTCTCTCTCTCTCTCTCTCTCTCTCTCTCTCTCTCTCTCTCTCTCTCTCTCTCTCTCTCTCTCTCTCTCTCTCTCTCTCTCTCTCTCTCTCTCTCTCTCTCTCTCTCTCTCTCTCTCTCTCTCTCTCTCTCTCTCTCTCTCTCTCTCTCTCTCTCTCTCTCTCTCTCTCTCTCTCTCTCTCTCTCTCTCTCTCTCTCACACGCACGCTGTTTAAAAGCAAAAATGATCTCATCTTTTGGACATAAGTTACACATTCTACATTGAATAAAAAAGAAAATCAAATGTGTTTTTAAAAGTAGTATTATTTTATACAGAAATAAATTATTTATAATTCAGATGTGAATCCATATAATTCATATATTTATAATTCATATATTGATCTGAAATATAGCAAATTAATTTTAAATTCATTCAGGTTACCAAACATATCATTCATAAGGTCTTTTGAATAAAGGGTGAAAGTCTTTCATTATCAACTGTTGTTGTGGACTAGTGGAGAAGTATTTGTTCTCCATTTGAGTGAGATTTTTTATGTGTCTAATTTTATTATATATTTTATCATATATTTGTCATATATTTTATTATTAGCTAGTATTAGTTCAAGAATAAAATAAAAATATCGGATTGATATCGGTATCGGCAAATAGCCAAATCTGCGGCATCGGTATCGTATCGGAAGTGAAAAAAGTGGTATCGGGACATCCCTAATACAATATATAAACTATATTTACTATGTTACACTAATGTGTATTCACCTGAGTTACTTTCACTCAATTGAGTTGTTTCTGCCACACAAAGTAATGAGTTGAGTTTGTGTGTTAAGTTAATTACTTAAGGGTGCAATGTTGAAAACATGTAAAGTCTAATTGGTCAAAAAAAAAATTGAGTTCAAAACTCTAGGTTTGTTTTTTCCAACCACCCCTATTCATCAACCAATCAGATTCATGCATTCAACAGCACCCTGTAGTATAAATGTATATAAAGCACACATTATTATTAACATTAATTAATGAATGAAAGTCAAACTCAAACCTCAGTATGTTGAGTTGACAGTTTGGACTCTTCAATCCAGCACAGAGTAGCTTCAGTTTTGAATCCTGGAGGTCATTGTTACTCAGGTCCAGCTCTCTCAGGGAGTTTGATGACTGTAGAACTGAAGCCACAACTTCATAGTGCTGATCAGTGAGATTACAGGCTGTTAATCTGAAAAAAAGAGAGGACTCTTGTTAAAAGGTTATGATCAGTAAAGAGCTTGTTAATAATGGAGAAGCTTTTGCGTACTGGAGAGACGTTAGAGAGCAGGAAGGCCTGGGTTGCACTTTTATTTTACATAACATGCACGACATACATGTTCTTACAGTGTACTTACTTTAGAAAGCACTGGGTAATATAAGGTAACTGCATGGGTTAAGGTTAGGTTTAGGGGTAAGTTCATGGTTGGTACCTAGTTAGTACCCAGTTATTATAATTACTATTATAACATATTAATTAGTTTATGTAATAAGTACATAGTATGTACATGAGGAAAAGGACTCTAAAATAAAGTGCTACCAAGGCCTGAAAACGGATGCCGAGGTTTCTTTGTTTCTGCTCGATATGCAAATAACATTGTTTTTTTTTTTGCTGTTTTAAAGGGGTGGTAAAATGCCCTTTTCACAAGATGTGAAATATATCTATGATGTCCCCAGAGTGTGTATGTGAATATATAGCAAGTTAAAGTTGTCACTTTTTGAGGGTTTGCAAAAACGCACCGTTTTGTGCCTGGCCCTTTAAATGTAAATGAACTGCTGCAGAGGGCGGGGTTTCAAGAGCTTGTGTGTGTTAGCAGCTGCTATTACCTCATGCAGACACACTAAAATGACAGAAACTGTTCTGCCTTTAATGTTAAAACGGAGTCAGACAAAGATGGAGAGACTCAAGAATATGGTTGGGTATCGTTTGAATTTGAACGATTCCAATTCCGATTCCAATTCCTTGTTTTGATTCCGGTTCCTAACGATTCTCGATTCCGATTCTTTTAAGAGGCAGGGTCAAAAAAGTTTAGATAAATTTTAATTCTATGAACTTTTACTTTTTATGAACTTTACTATGAATTTCTCACAGGGCTGTTTTCAACTACAATATAAATATCAAATCTATTTTAAACTATTTTTTTTTAGGATATTTTAAATGAGCTAGCTAACCAACGGTCTTTCTGAAGGAAATAGTCTGACCTTCTCCATCAATTTCTATTTTCACAGCTAAAATGGGCTATCAGGTAAAATAGGCTAAATAAGGTTGTTTACACTCATGTGTAAATGTGTTTTCATGTTTTTTTTGTTTTTTTTTACGTTCGCCGGCATCGCGCGCAGTTTTCAGATGGACGAGCAGAGGACGAGAGAATATGGTTGTAACTTGCAAGATACCGAAGAATAAGAAAACATCATTTAAGTACGTTTTTAAGGTTTAACGTCAGGGTTGTTTGCTCTGAATACATTTTATGAGACGCTGTGAGTTAATAAGGGAACTTGTTTGAAATCGATTAGGTAGTTCAGAATAGGGCTAGAAATGAACAAATTGGTAACTTAGACAGCAGTTTCTTCTTCCGGTCGGCGGACTGTGAATCGAAACTAGGAATCGAAATTTAAACTTTTGAACGATTCCGGGAAAATCGCAAAGCTAGTCCCGGTTCCAATCGATACTCGATACCCAAGCCTACTCAAGAAGAAGTGACAACATGTAGAACGCAACAAGACGTCTCTGAATGGTTAGTTGATGAATTTATGTTGCTGAGTTAACTTTCTTCAATTAAGATATTCTGTCATGATAAATCTATAAATCGCTCATACGGGAACTGTTGTGAGATGCACACAGAGTGACTTTCTATTGCATGTGAAAAGATGGATGCTAAAGTTTGAGCTGACTCACAAATGTACTCTTATACAACAACTTTTCCTCTTCTCAACATGGACTGCGCGTTCCCGGGGGCGGGGTTTATGTAAATTCTAGGGTTAGTGTTGTCACTAACCCGGGAGGAATGTCGTGTAGTCCCAACCAGCCGTTTGTTGTAGTCCTTTTCTTTAAAAGCAAATATCTTCCTTTGCTTTGAACTTTGAGTATTGTAACTTTGCAGATGTTGTTTATGCTCAAACAGCAACATTACACACTAACTAAAGTTAGAAAAGTGAAATCATAATCAATCACCCCTTTAAAGAACCAAGGTATGATGTTGTTGTTGCTGAAACAGAGCCATTTCATCCATTTTTACTCAAACTGTCTGATGCACCAGCTGTTAGATGTTGCGTGTGTACGGTAACCAGATTTCTCTTGCTGGCATACAAGATGGGATGGACAGGCATATTCTAGGCTGCTGTCACTTTAAGACCGAATGCTTCTAATATATGGACACATATCCGGTTTTAACTCAGCTGTTTATGTTCACTTGAGCCATAATTTACTATTTATGTGAGATAAGTGGCTTATTAACCCTCTGGGGTCTAAGGTGTTTTCTGGGCCCTGGAGGTGTTCTGACATGCTCTGACATTTGTGCTTATTTCTGTTACTTGTGACATTTTCATGGCTAAAGTCTGATTACACTGTATTCAGCACAAAATCTGCTACAATAATATGTCAGCAGCATGTATGTAAAAGTTTGTAAATTTGAGATAATGACGTTTATGCGTGGTTTGTGAAAAAATGTGGTTTGTGCAGACAACTTCAGGGTTTCTGACGAGAGTTTTAGTGAGAGTGCAGAACGCGGTAAGTACTGTAAGTGATGGCTTAAAAGGGAGCCCTATTGACGATCTAAATAATAGTTTTGTTTTTCATTCTTCTAGAGGACCAGTGGTTATGTTCACACTGTAAGTGATAACTGCATTTAAATGTGGGAGAGAATCCGCTAAATTTTAGTCCTGTAAGTCATGAAATTGCGATGATTGACATAGTAACCACAGCAACATTATGGCTTTTAATCATGTTATGATTGTTGTTACATTTACACTTTAGTCATAAGTTTACAAAACACCTTGCGGAATGTTACAGAACGTTATAGAAAATGTTATTTTTATTTATTTTTTTAATAAGAAGGATCATAAAAAATTGATTCTATTTAGTACTGCCCTGAAAAATCTTTTTCACATAACAGATGTTCAATAGCCTAGTCCACAAGACAAAATACAAACACAAAATACAAGACAAATTACATAGGCTTGATTTTTAATATTGTGTGTCATTACCTGAATGATCCAACAACTGTTTTTTGTTTTGTTTTTTGTAATGGTTGTTCATGAGTCCCTTGTTTTTCCCAAACAGTTAAACTGCCCAATGGACTTTAGAACCATTGCACATTCTTTGCTTTTACAGCATCTTCTGCATATTTGACTCCTTACTAGCAGTGACTATGATTGTGAGATCCATTTTTTCACACTGGTGACAACTGAGGGACTCGTACACAACTATAACAAATGCGGCAAACATTTAGTCATGCTCAAGAAGGAAGCATCCGTTAAGAGCCAGGGGGTTAAACTTTTGAACTTGATCGTTCGTGTAAATTGTTCTTATTTTGTTTAAAAATTAATTAATTAATTTAGTCCTGCCCTACAGAGGCTAAATAAGATATTAGCATGTAAAACAAAATAAGAAAATTTAAACATCACCATCATCTTGCTCAAAAGTTTGCCCCTAGCTCTCAATGCATCGTGTTGCATTCTTCAGCATTACCTTGCAGATTCTGAAAGATGTATACCGTATTTTCCGCACTATAAGGCGCACCTAAAAGCCTTTAATTTTTTCAAAAAACGACAGTGCGCCTTATAATCCGGATTGCCTTATATATGGATCTGGCGCCTTATATTAATGTCTGTAAAACAACCGCTGACTTAATCCTTGTTTATACTTTCGCCTGGCACCGGAGCGCGAGCCTCCGCTGACTGCGCGCGCACCTCCCCAAACAGACGAGGCATTTATACTTGACGCAACTGTTTTGTTTTAGACTGAACACCAGACCATACAACTGATTTAGACGCGCAAACTGGGTGCCGGTGTGATGAGATGTACTAATATCTGTCTGCTCGGGCAGATTCGGCTCAAAGTCGTGCATCTTCGGATGCGGAGGCGCGCACGCTGTTACAATGACGTCATTTTTGCCGCGCGCGCGCCTCCGAATCCGAAGATGCACGACTTTGAGCCGAATTTGCCCGAGCAGACGGATATTAGTTTTTTTATTACCTTCGCGTTCATGCGGACGCGTCGAGTAAAACAAGGTTTTACAGCTCAGCCACTTGTTTTTTCATAATTTTATTGCAAGTGGTAGATCTTGGTTTACATTTGGACTTTGGATGTGATCTTAGGCTTGAAAAGGTTGGTGACCACTGCATAACGCAAACCCAGTCAAATGTTTGACTGCAGTATCTTCTATTCTATGCGCCTTATAATCCGGTGCGCCCTATATATGAAAACAGTTCTAAAATAGGCCATTCATTGAAGGTGCGCCTTATAATCCGGTGCGCCTTATAGTGCGGAAAATACGGTAATAGGTAAACGTATGACTGCAACGATACACTGCAATCATTTTGTAAGGGTTAAAATATAAATTTAAGAGCTCAGTGTTGAGACCTTTCACCAGAATTTGATTGAGAGGCGACCTGACCAATCATAATGCAGATATCCGCCATTTTTGTCCAACAAACAAACCAAACCAGTTAGTAGATTAAAGTCTAGTGGACTTGAACTTGAAAAATGGTTTGTATTGATTTCTTTTTACAGTTTTGATGTTCATTCATGTTTAATTTGTGCTATAACCAGTGTTGGGAGTAACGCGTTACAAAAGTAATGTATTACAGTACTTTTTGTTGTAACGCAGTAGTGTAAGGCATTACTAATCAATTTTCAGTAATATTTTACTCGGTACATGTTCAGTAAGGCTTGCATTACAACACACTTTTAGCCCAAAATTTAATGCGAGGCATGATTTCGGTCTCTGTGCTCGTGCTGGCCAGTGGAAAAGCGGTTAATGGGAGAGTATGGTAGTAGAAGACTGTACATTCGCGGGATGGATGTATGCTCATTACTGTTTGTTCTGTGGTTTCTTTCTAACCAGTATGACACACAAAGCCGGAATTCCCATCAGCTTCCGATAGACTATGCATAATAGCCCCTCTGCCCCGTGTCACATCGCCTCTGCTCCTACTACGAGCAGCCCGGGCGCGGCCAGATCTGCCTCAAGCTCGCACCGAGTGTGCACAGCTTGGACTACTGTCATTGTCATTGCGACTCCCCACCCTGCCTCCACGTTACCCCCTAACTGTCCTATGAATACTTCGATCTCGTCTAACATACCCAGTGGCATTAGACAAGGTCTCCATCACAAAACTGTCGCCGCGATTGCGGAGAGGCAATTTTTGTGAGTCAGGGATGAAGTATGACATGTCTGCAATCTAGAGGAGGGGAGGTCGAATGAAATTTGACACCCTATTTGAAAAAAATCGGCCATTTATTCAGTGCCGCATCTTGTCGAGTAAACTCGACCGTGGCGCCTAGAGGGTTAAAGCAGTCTTTTAGTGCCGCTTTCAGAGAGCTCTGTCCGCAAGTTGCGGACCGCAACTGAAAACAGACACGTCCGTCACATCGTTTTTTCCTCATAAATGCGAACACGAAAAATACAATAAAATGAATATATTACGTTCTGTGGAGAGCCAACCCTTCTTCATCCGGTGGCTAGTATTACTTTTGGTTTGCTTAGTGTAATTCACAGAATTACTAAAAAATATTTTGCTACCTAAAAGTTAAAGATTTTTTGTGTCACGCATGCATGTATGTATATTTCCCTCATATTAAAATAAAAAACACGTGTGTAGACTGATATTTGTTATATATCTGATATATCTAATGTCTGGACTCCTTTATTAAGGGAGTAGCCTATGGATATATAAACAATGTTTCAATATATTGGTATTACATGCATTTTCTGAGAATTTATATTTCAAGTTTTTACTGCAAATGTCACGTCCACAACGCTGGAATTGCCCAATTTTAAAGAATTTATTCTCAGCTAGTTTTGTGGTGTAGGTAGTATGTATTTTATAATGTTAATTTCAAATAATAGGCTACTAATAGTAATTTAAAGATGTGGTAGCTTTGGATCTGGACGGGAAGGATAACTCTGGGAGTTGGAAGGGGTGTGTCGTGATTCTGCCTTCTCACACCGCGCACCATGACACAGGTTCGTGGATCTGAGTGTCGTGGTTTCATATTGCATATCTTTACAGCCCTAATCATTTTAGAATGTTAAGTTCTACTTCTGTAGTTATTTTGGTGAAAGTAACTCAAAAGTAATACAGGAGTAATGTAACGCATTACAATTCTAAGACAGTAATATTGTAAGGTAAAGAATTACTTTTAAATAACAGTAACAAGTAATGTATAATGTATTACAGTTTGGAAGTAACTTGCACAACACTGGCTATAACTAGAAGAGATTATTAGTTCACGTACTGCTTGAACTAAGGCGCCACACATTAAAGTGTCAGTCATGTTTGAAATTACTGAGACTTTATTTCACACCAAAAGTAACCTGCTCTGTCTTGTCTGTTGGCGCATTGTCAGTGTCCTGTTTGCTCTGCAATATATTTTTTACTGTGTGAGAAGAACATGATGTGTGGCGTGAGAGTGGAATGGTTTGTCGGACGTAGCAACAGCAACTAAGAGGGGCGGGTCTTGTGTGTCTTGTGTGTCATGTTAAAGGTATATTTCAAATTATTTAAAACTTTGTGGACTTTAAGGACTCAGACTTTATGAATGGCAGTGAAGCGATGTAACTGACGCTTGTAGGTCATATAATAATAACAACATGGCAGATGTAGTACGTCCGGATTCCATTCATACTACACACATTCATACTAGGGCTACACAATCTATCGTTTCAGCATTGATATTGCGATGTGCACATTCGTGATAGTCATGGATTGATGGATAGTCTTGGATTATTTGCTAAATTTAACCATCATAGAGTGAAAGTTTATAATGTGCATGTTTTTAAGTTCAGTCAGGCATCAAGCGCAAGAGGACTTGCGTGCCATTTTCTTTGCGCACACACAAAGCCACGCAGACAGCACATGAACACCGAATTCAGTTCCCTTTCTCTTTATTTAAAGCTTAAACGGACACTTGCACGTAAAATTAAGTTAAAATGTCCGTCTCTGCGAGTATCATCTTAAACACAGTCGGTTGTGTGCTGTAAACAATTAAGAAAACGGATGCGTGTCATTTATATTAGGTACAGGCATTCATCTTAAAGGGACAGCAGCTTAATGTACCCACAGCTGTTTCTGATACCAATGGTGATCAAACAACAAAAGAGAAAGAGAAAATTACTTTTGTAGCTTTAACAAAGATAAATCGTATTAATTACGATAATTAATTATATTAGTTATATTTGATTTATACATTAAAGACTGTTATTTTTACATTTGATTATTCAATTTCTGTACCGGAATACTGTTAGATTTACCTGGAAAACAAAGCACTGCTCATTTCAATTGTATCTTTCTTCTATTGTATTTCTATGCTCATAAATTATTATTTTCTATGCAGATTCACTTCCCTACAAAATCACCCCAATTATTCTAGACTGATTAATTATATTCAAATAGAGCTATTCAAATCAACTAGTGAAATTGTTTATTTATATATTGCAATATATATCGGAGAAAAACTAAATATCGCAATGTAAGTTTTTTCCAATATCGTGCAGCCCTAATTCATACTATATATCATACATTTTTAACGGTCACGAAGGATATTCTAATTCAAATGTAGTGCATCCTCGAAAGGTACACAATTGCGGACGCACCATGAGCGTTGTATAAACAGTTATTTCAGCGTTTAATGGGAAACATTTTAAATGGCAACAGAAAACTCGCCAATTGGAGTGAAGGAGACCTTTTCATTATTAATCTTACTGTCCAAAAAGTCCATATAGAGAAAAAAAACAGTAATTATAGTAAAAATAGTAATTGGCAATATAATATGAGGATGCAAGAGCCTTCATGTAAACGTGTTGCATGCAGCATTCGTCCAATCAATGAATCTAACACCGCAAATATGCAAATACGAATGTTAACCGAGGGTTTAGGAGTATACAGCATGAAACATCAGTTTATGAATACCAAGGACTAATTGTTAACCCCAGGTAAATTATGATCAATGTAAAGGTTTACAATAGAGCTGAAACTACTAATCGATTTAATCGATTAAAATCGATTATTAAAATAGTTGTCAACTAATTTAGTCATCGATTAGTTGCTAAATAACTTTTATTTGCCGTAAGCGGCTCATTTCGTGCATATTTTAAATCTGCGGTGACCAAAGTGTGACAGTAATGAGCCACCGAATGTTTTACTCAGCCAGTACAGCAGGAGAAGTAGCGAATAGCCAATAGCTGGCCTCGTTTTATGTCACGTGCTTCCCGAACAGCGTCTCTGCAGCATTCAGCGAGATGGCGGAGGCAAGCGACAGTGGAGTAAGGCCTCATTATACTTCTGCGTCGGACCTACGCCGGAGCCTATACGCCGTAGGCAACGTGTTGGTTTTAATTTATACTTCTGTGTCGTTGTCCGCGTTGATGCGCACCTAGGGAGCATGTGAAACCCCGAGGGAGGGGTTCTGGCAGACCAATCACCGTGCTTGTGTCCGCGTAGAATTGACGCGTTGTTACATTTTTGGAGAGGTGCACGTCAGGGTACGCTGTAGGGTACGCGCGCTACACACAGCCTACGACGTAGCTACGGCGGCAGTTTGACGCAGAAGTATAAAACAGGCTTTACTGTACGTTCACACCGCTGCCGACTTGAGCTTCCAAAGATGAATGGAAGTCATTCATTTTCAATGGAAGCTGGCTTCTCTCAGAAAAAAAAATAATTAATTGCACAGTCTAACCATCATAGAGTGAAAGTGTATCATTTGCATGTGCTTTTAAGTCCTATCAGTTTAACTGGGCGCGCTTGACAGGGAATATGAACGAGCAGAGAGAGAGAGAGAGAGAGCGAGAGCCCCGGCCGCGCGCGCGCACTCACCCGAGCGCTGTCTTGCTCTCTCTCTCCCTCGCGCATATTAATCAAAATCAATTGATACGCAGATTCTGCAGTACAATGTTGTTTGCAAATGTTTAGTCGTAAAAGCTGATAACATTGCTGTTTAAAGCTTTATAAACACGTTCTGTGATCAGTTTGTCATTTACCAGTTCATAATTCAGTCCTGCAGCCTAATTATGAATGAATGAGAGAGGGTATGTATTTGAAATGCACTTTTTTTTTTCTAAGTATTCACTGCTCTTTTTCACACAGCAGGTTTTTTTGAGTGTGTCCAATTTTTTTCTGGACAACCTTCTGATGGATTTTACTTTAAATTTTACTTTAAAATGTGAGTTCCATTCAGGTTTCATGCCATTGGCACTTTATTCGAAGGATTGTTTACAATTTCACAGCATAAGCTATAAAGCTGTTTCCCAGGTATAAGCTGTGTGTTTACAGGAAAAAAATTATAAAATGCAATTTACTGCAATTTTATTCTGTTTTATTCTTATTCTTCATGAAAATATGTTCTGAAAGATTCCTTAATAAGCTTTGTTCGGGATGTTAAACTATGTTAGTAGCCCTAAGGACAGCCATGGTGAAAACATTATTTGAAATCTCCTTGTGAAATTTGCTAGAGTACGTATGGGTCAGTGTTTTGACTGCAGAAGAGTTCCACAAAGGATTACTAACACATAATAAAACAACTCCAGGTATGTTTTTGATGAGGATATGACCATGCAAAATGGTTAAAATCTCTAAAAAGTCTATGTTGAATGATAAAGACCCTTTGTTAATAATTTACTTGGGGAAAAAATGGGCAAAACTAAAATATAAGTACATAAACCAATTAATCGTAAAAATAAATCGACCGATTAATCGATTATCAAAATAATCGTTAGTTGCAGCCCTAGTTTACAATGACCTCGGGTAAATTTCAAGTGTGAAAACCTTTCTTGTATGTCAATAATTTGCTATAAAACAGATAGTTCTGGACCTTGATTCTGAATGGTTGAGCCGTGTTCTAAGCCGTAGTAAATTACTCTACAAGGACTCAAGCCATCCAAGTCACATAACATTGTTTTATGCTCTTATCACGGTTACAGTACCATAGCATTAAGGCCTGGACTAGTAGGCTCAGAGACGGTTTCTGGTCAATCCTGGTCCTGGAGTACACACAGCACGGCACATTTTCAAATTCAACTCATCAGCTAGTTAGTAAAGACTCCAGACCTCTAATATGTGTGTTAGATAAGAGAGACATTAAAAATGTACAGTGCTGGGATACTCCAGGAACAGGGTTGGGAACCACTGACCTAAATCATGATATTTCTTATTTTAATTCATCCTCACCGCAACTAGATATATGAGGTAGCCTAATTTAAAAGTGCGATTTCTAGACCAGGAAAATGAGTATATTTTTCTATAAATGCTTAATCCTTATCCAGCAAATTATGAATGATGGAAAAGTCATGTCAATTAATTGGCTGAAAAGACTGTAGTTACTAAAGAACATTAAGCTTTTAAAACTTCAGAAATGTATTTACTTGGATTTCAATTATAATTACAAATTAAAATAATTATTTTAAATATTTTTAATCTGTAGACACTTCAAATTTATGTAGATGAAAAAGCCATTACAGCGCATTTAGCAAAACTATTACCATGAGAGGTATTTTGTTCATATTTTCACACTCACAGAGCTTTTCTGCAGTTCCTTAGAGCAGGTAACAGTCTCCTTTGACCCTCTTGTGATGATATGATCTCGTACTTTTTACCCTGTGACGATCGGATGTTGTACTTTTTAAGGTCAAACTCATCCATCAACTCTTCTGACATGAGGATCATGTTTGCCAAAATTGAACATTGTGCAAGAGAAAGGTTTTTGTTATTTGTTTCAGATTGTAAAAATGGCTGCATTTCTTCAACAAGAGAACTATCATTCATCTCAATCAAGCATTGTGACAGATTCATCCATCTTTCAGGACTGATACTGTTGTTTGGACTTTTTTTTGATCGTTTGAGGTTTTGGATTATTTTCTTTCTGCTCTCTGGGTTGTTCTCTGTGCGAATCAGCAGATCCTGTAAGAGTCTCTGATTGGACTCCAGTGAGATGCCATGAAGGAATCGAAGGAAAAGATCCAGGTGTCCATTTTTACTGTTCAAGGCTTTATTCGTTGCTTTATCCAGAAACACATCCAGAGAAACAATCTCACACTGAGTTCTGGACTTTCCTGTCAGGAATATTTCCATAACTTCACTGTTCTTGTGTAAATAACAGAAAAACACATACAGTGCTGCAAAAAACTCCTGAAAGCTCAGATGTACAAAGCTGTAAACCTTCCTGTGATAAATCACAGATTCCTCCCTAAAGATCTCAGTGCAAATCCCAGAATACACTGAGGCATCAGTGACGTCTATGCCGCTCTCAATCAGGTCCTCCTCATAGAACATCACATTGCCCTTCATCAGCTGATTGAAAGCCAGTTCAGCAAGTTTCACAATCACTTCTCTGTTGGACTGCAGGAGTTTCTCTGGATCTCTCTCGTCATACTTCTGGTTCCTCATATGAGTCTGAATGAGGAGGAAGTGTATGTACATTTCAGTCAGAGTTTGAGGGATTTCTGCACTGAGATCTTGTTTCAGGATGTTTTGAAGCACAGTGGCTGAGATCCAGCAGAAGACGGGTATGTGACACATGATGTGGAGGCTTCTTGCTCTTCTGATGTGTGAGATGATTCTGCTGGCTTGATGCTCATCACTGATTCTCTTCCTGAAATATTCCTCCTTCTGAGGGTCATTGAATCCCTGAATTTCTGTCACACGGTTGATGTATTTTGAGGGGATCTGATTGGCTGCTGCTGGTCTGGTGGTGATCCAGATGAGAGCCGAGGGAAGCAGATCTCCTTTCATGAGGTTTGACATCAACACACCCACTGATGAAGACTCAGTCACATCAGAAACTTTCTCACTGTCTGAAAACATCAGTGTAATTCTGCTCTCATCCAGACCATCAAAGATGAACACAACTGTACATTCATCATAAATCTTTGAGTCCAGATCTTGAAGTTCAGGATGAAAGTCCAGCAGAAGTCTGTGAAGACTGTACTGGTGATCTTTAATCAAGTTCAGCTCTCTAAATGGAAGAACAAACATGAAATCTACATCCTGATTGGCTTTTCCCTCGGCCCAGTCCAGAATGAACTTCTGCACAGAGACGGTTTTTCCAATTCCAGCGATGCCTTTAGTAAGAACAGTCTTGATTATGTCCTTCTTCTCTCTTCTCTTCTCCTCATATACTAGTTCAGGTGAAGGATCAAAGATGTCATTGCAGTTGATTGGAGTGTCTTGGAGGGTCTTGTAACTTTTCTCCATCTGTAACACCTCATGTTCTTCATTCACTCCTTCACTCTCTCCCTCTATGATGTACAGCTGTGTGTAAATCCTGTTCAGGAGGGTCTGATTCTCTTGTAGCTTGATTCCCTCAAATAAGCTCTCATACTTGTTCTTCATGCTGGTTTTGTGCTGGTCTTTGACTCTCTGCAGATCATCATGCACTGGCTGGTGAGAATCGAGCTGCAGGGCTGCTTCTGTGTCATGATGACTGATGTGTTTCTGACAGGAGGAGGATGTGCTGGTCTGACAGGACACATCTCTGATCTGGTCAGCTCTCACACCACTGAAAAAACATTAAGAAGACAGAGACACAAAAACAAACAGAAAAGACCTTTGTCAACAAAGAAAAATATTTAAATATGTTTAATATAAAAATCATACCACATGTAGAAATAAGTGTTTACTCTTTCAGACAAATTTCTATCTATTGTAGTGTGATATGATTATATGTAAAAAATGTGCATGTAAATGGAGACCGATGACAGAGACTGCAAACTCAGTTTGTTACTGTATTTCCTAGTTGCACATTAAAGTCCCCTTTTCCACAAGTGAGGCATGTGAAAAGTCAGAGAAGATTTTATGTCTAAAGAACCTGTGACTAGTGATGGCCAAATGAAGCGTTTCGAAGCATTTTTGCTTTCTGGTACAATTGTGTCGAAAATGGTTCATTACTCGAAGCTTCATTCAGCTAGACATTGCAGCACCATCTCCTGGTGAAGTAAATGTAATGCAACAAAGCTGACAACCATAAAATGCAAGTAGGCTTATATGTTATTTACCGAGGCGATCAAAGCTGAAACAGTGTTAGTGCTGTGAAACTCATTTATGTAGGCTAGGTGAATTTTACAGATACTGCTGAATTTCATGTGTTCACCTTGACAATAAAACATGAAGCATGATGTGTGTGTGTAATTATTTCTTCCTGTTTCTCTCTAAGCCTCTCTTTTGCGGTGGTACTGGTCTTAAAGTAAGTCACCATCCTTCGTGCTCTTGTTCTGACATCTTCCAGACCAGGAATTGCATATATTAGCCCTATAATGCCTCAGCATGGAAGACGTATTATTATTATACGCCACCTGCTGATCACACACCAAGCACTGAACCTGTAACAACAACGTTTATCTGTGTGAGGATCTATGCAATTACATGTAGGCAAGGCAAGTTTATATCACATTTCATACACAGAAATTCACAGAAATGAGAAAACAATCTAAGAGAAAAAAGCCCTTAAAGGGGGGTGAAATGCTATTTCATGCATACTGAGTTTTTTACACTGTTAAAGAGTTGGATTCCCATGCTAAACATGGACAAAGTTTCAAAAATTAAATTGTACGTTTGAAGGAGTATTTCTGTGCCAAAAATTGTCCTTCCGGTTTGTCACAAGTTTGGGAAAGTTTTTTTTCGAGTATGGGTCTTTGTGACGTCAGCTGGGGCAGAATTTCCTTATATGGGTCCTAAGGGCACTTCTCCATGAATAGTGCGGGCGCGCGCGCACTCGTAGACCAGAGCGAGAGAGCGAAAGCAGTACCTAATCAAAGCGCTCTGCTCGGCTTTAGGAAAGTCAATGTCACCAAAGAAGTGTGTTTTTGGTTGCCAGGGCAAGACAACCCTGCACAGATTCCCAGCGTTAAGGGACCAGTGGATGGAGTTTGTTTTTTCAGAGCATCAAGGGAGTTGTGTAAGACTGTTTGTTCCCTGCATTTCGACGATGATTGTTTTATAAACAAAGCCCAGATCGACGGATTTGCAGATCGTCTAATGCTTAAGGATCGAGCAGTCACAATGATAAAGGTTCGCGGTCGTGCGTTGGAACCGCAGGCGGTGAGTAAAACTGTTGAACAAATGTCTCTGTGTGTTGTTAGCTCGGCGCGTTAGCACAGCTTTAGCTTCGCCCACACGGCCCGCCTCCAGCTGCTCGTTTTTTTTCCGGAAAGACTCGGTACAGCCTATCTTTCTTTTATAAATATAATAAAACTAAAGACTTTTTGGAGATATGAACGATGCAATACTACTCTATAGGTACTCAAGATTAACAGGAGATTGAGTGAAAATGAGCATTTCACCCCCCCTTTAAAATCACAAATCATAAAAATGAATGAGAATTTAAAATAACAATTAAAATAAAATAATTGTGATTTTTTTTTTTTTAAATGTGTTTAAAAACATTCACACAGAAATAAAACTGCCTTAAGATAAAATTGTTAAAATTGCAGTCAGTGTGAAGCAGCACAGTGCTCATTCAGTAAATGCAGAGTTAAACAGATGTGTGCAGATGTTAGCACATACTACGTAAAAGCAACCCATTGTACTGTAGTCCTCCATATCATTCACTACATAATATGTAAAAATATTTGTATGCAGAAATGTCAAAGAACTAACCTTATTCGGGGAAATAAGTTTAAAGTGTTCCCAAACTTGGGAACGACTTCTCTTTCTCGCTGGCTCCATGACAACACTGAAATAAACTCAATCCACTCTCCTCATCAATAACGCCAATCCAAACACAGACTACTACAACCCACGGTGTTGCCATGGTTTGGCTTTACTTTTATAAGAAATACAGCCGCCAGGTTTCAAACCTGTCAACACTGGATTGGGCTGTCAAAGCAGTCAGGTGGTTCTCTACAGGGGTGAACCAGTGTGTTTGCTTCAGAAGTCATTTTCACGTGACTAGTGACGTAATGATACAAGCTCCGAAGCAGTGGTTCATCGCGAGGACCGTTCGAGTTTGAAGCAAGCTTCGGAGCGTCGGTGTCAGACGTAACATCACTACCTGTGACCTTTCCTTTAGAAATAGAAAATCACAGATTTCCTATTATCTTGATCAGCTGATATGAATCCTGACTTTTAAAAGTGCCTTTATATTTTCTCTCACTGTCTGGTTTGAGCAGTCTTGCATTTTTGTGTCATCAACATATGATTGGCAAGTTTAGAGATAATAAGTCTATTCATAGGAAGTTATTATTGGCTGATTTATGGCAGATTGATCAGAGTTTCTTACATTTACATTAAAAAAACTTACATTTATATATATTGATATTACAATATTGAAATGAGCAGCATTTTTCTGGCAACCCCTGGCCATTCGTCACGACAACCAAGATTTTATTGTTTCAGTTTTTATTAAGATTGATTATTTCAGTGCATCAGTAATTTAAAGGGTAACTGTCAATGTAACACTGATGCAACATATGTAACAAATCATTCCTGTGTAAATGTCGATCTAACAGGGAAATGACAGACAGAAGCGTAAGAAAACACTATTTAAGACACTTTAACAAAGTGAAAGGATTCCTTTCTTTGCATCTTGAATTCCACTTGTTACTTGTTATACATGTTAAAGTTCTGAACCTTTGTGCATTCTGTGTTCATGTGTCTCTCACCCTACATGATGATACTCACACAGGGTCAAAGGTCACTGCTCCATCACTGAATTTTGGGGGCTCTTGCCTCTTCATGGACTCACAGTTGGATCCTGGAGAAGCTGCTCTCTTCCTCTTCCTGTAGTTGAGACTGAGAAAAAACATCAGAAATATTTTAAATAGTTTCTTTGCAGATTTTATGGGCAACAATACTGTAGTTTATAGAGCAGTGTGTGTATTACGCATAGTTTTAGAGAGAAAACATGTTTTATTAATGGTAGGATACATGGGACTAAAGGCACACCGGGGTATAATGTGCGTTTTTGATAATTTTCACAAATATTTTATGGCCCACCGAATATTTTGTTGTATGAATAACTGAACATGCAATATATGAAAAGAAAGAACAGACCATTTGCTTCTCAGTTAGTTTGTATGAGTCGTTGTTGGTAGTGTAGTTTACCTGGGGTTTTCGTATGTTTCTGGTTTCCCTTCTGTGTTTGGATTATTAGTTTATGCTCTCAATTGAATTATTTGCCTTGATCTCGGGTCTGGATTGTTCATGTTTTGCCTTTTGTTATTAAATCTGTCTAAGCATTTGGATTGGCCCTGGCCTTATCCTTGCGCACCCGTTACAGTGAGTAAGTTTCATGAAGAAAGCAAAGCAACATTCTGAGCAAAAAGGTGAGAAAGTGACTAGCAGCCTCGTCACCTGACCTGAATACTGTGCGCTGATTGGCTAAAACAGACTTATCGGGTTGTGTTCACAAACAACAAGAGTACTTGTCAGTTTCTGCTGTAAAACATGAACTTGCGATGCCTTGAAAATGGACAATACCGGCTTTTGAGACAAAAGCGTGTTAAAGACTCAGAATGTGCTATATGTGGAGGATAACACACAACAGTCAGTTCATTATCTTTTTATCAGTTTTTGCAAATAAACTCTTCATTTATTAACGGTGAATTAGTCAATTAATTGCAATACAGTTAACTTTCAATGTCGATACCTTTTTTTCAGTTATAGTTTTATTTGTCTACTTTTTAAAAAATGTCAAACTCACAGACAACTGGTGAAGTGAAGAGCAGAAAAAAAATATAGAAATTGTTGTAGTTATATCATTATCAATAGTATCCAGTGTTGTAGTTTTAGGAGCAATGAATATAATATAATATAATATAATATAATATAATATAATATAATATAATATCTAGTCTAGGGCGCCAACAGAATCTGGACCGGCCATGAACTTCATGATACTCACACAGGGTCAGAGGTCACAGCAGGTCCATCACTGAGATTAGGGGGCTCCATCATGGATCTGTTACTCTTCATAGACACACAGCTGGATACTGAAGATGGTCCATTACTGAGATTAGGGGGCTCCATCATGGATCTGTTACTCTTCATAGACACACAGGATACTGAAGATGGTCCATCACTGAGATTAGGGGGCTCCATCATGGATCTGTTACTCTTCATAGACACACAGCTGAATACTGGAGATGCTGCTCTCTGAGTATGAACAGACGCCTCCTCCTCTCTCTCCTCACACACACTCATTTTACAGGTATGGTTCTCCTCCTCTCTCTCATTTTACAGGAAGTTTGCTCCTTCTCTTCCTCCTTGATGAGAGACTTGATTTCAGACCTGTATGTGGACACAAAAAACACAACAGAATTTTGACATTTTATTTAAATTACATTTATTTCCCTTTAATTTAACGTCAACAGTGTTTCTCCAGTTACTGTAAATAATGTTGGTTTGTAGAGCAACTTGTCGCCACTTTCAAACACGGCAGCCTCGTTTAAATACAGGATTCACCTTTACTTTAATGGCACTGCTGAACTCTAGCAGGTGTTTTACACAATCCGTTTAGTCGTCTCGCATTAAGCAAATATTATGTTAATTTTACGCGTTTATGTGATTATCCTGCGACTACACTTCCTTCCCCCCTGATAAAAATAATTAAGTTGTTTAAAGTTAACCAAAGATTTCAACATTAAACTAAAATTATCCTGTTAAAGGTAAAAGTAAGTGCAAGTTTAACCATTTTCAGCCATTTTATGAGTGTTACAGTTGACGTGTTGTGAAGTAGCCTAGGCCTAGACACGAAAGTAACTTTCAACTTTATCATGTGTTTGAGTTCGTCATAAGGTCTTTTGAGACGCAAATACTCTATCGATATTACAGTTATGAAAAGTTTAACGAACTTACTGTCACATGTGCTGCGATTGCTGATTTTCTATCTTCTGAAATGTCGTCTTTACAATCATCGGCTGCTTTCGGTTTCACCGTGAGACGAGTAAACATCCAGCAGCTGCTTCTTCTTCTTCTTGCTTTTTTACGGCGGATCGCAGACAGATATGTGCATTACCGCCACCTATCTAGGAAATGGACCATTGACACAACTATAACCTCTATTTACCCGCACAGAGGCTTCATAGAGTTTCATCCGGCGCTGCGTGTTCAGCTCCTCCGTCTACTCTCAGCCCCCATGACAGGTAGAAGAAGAAAAAAAAAAAAAAGAAAAAAAAAAACCTTATTTAAATGCGCTTATTTAACCCAGTATTTCCCAAATATTCTACCATTAGATTTATTATACTCCTATCTGACTTTAATACATTTTGAATAGTGAACTTAACTCCTATATTATTTAATTCCTCCTTCAACTCTTTCCTTTCAACATTATATCTCCTACAGTGCATTACTACATGCTCAACTGTTTCACTAACTTCACATGCCTCACATAAACCTGTTGGACTCTTACCTATTAAATGCAATGTACTATTCAATCTTGTATGTCCCAATCTTAATCTTGTAATCATATTCTCCTCATACCTACACCTACCTGATACTCTTCCTTTACCCACTATTGGCTCTATTTGATGCATATGTCTACCTTTTATTTCATTATCCCAATATTGCTGCCATATTTTCAGAATATTTTTTTTAATAATTGACTTAATTTCTGATCTACTAAATAAAATCGGTATATCTACTATATCTCGTTCTATTGCCTTTTTTGCTAATGCATCAGCCTCCTCATTACCTCTCAGCCCAATATGTGCTGGAACCCACAAAAACTGTACTTCTAAACTAGCTTGTTTGATTGAATATAATTCTTGAATTATCTCTATTACCATATCCTGTCTTGTTTCTGACTTCATCTCCTTCAAACTTATTAGAGCTGAACTATAATCTGAACATACTACTGCCTTGGATATTTTAACTTCCATAATCCACCTTATTGCCATAATTATTGCAAACATCTCTCCAGTATACACCGATAAACAATCTGATATCCTTTTATTCTTATACACTTTAACCTTTGGAATAATGAATGCAGAACCCACATGATCAGTTTCCTTCTTCTTCTTCTACTTCTTTAAGGTTTTTAAGGCGGTTGGCAACCAACTTAATAGGAGCATTACCGCCACCAACTGGGCTGGAGTGTGGAACAGGTAGATCGGATCAAATGAACAAAAAAAAAAAAAACAAAAAAAAAAAAAAAAAATATATATATATATATATATATATATATATATATATATATATATATATATATATATATATATATAAACTAGCTTGTATATAAACTAGTTTATAATTATATAATAATAATTTATATTTTAAATCCTCTGGGCTAGTCCAGTCTCTTTGAGAAACCTGAGAACAAAATTATATATGTGACTAGATGCCTTACCCAAGATGCCTGATAGACTAAAACTGTTGTGTTTTACTGTGCTTAATGACTGACAAAGGTTTCTTCTTTCTTCCTCATACTGTTTGCAATGAAATAAAACATGCTCTACTGTTTCTGGCTGGCTACAATAATCACAGTTTCCTGTGTGATGCTTACCTATTATTTTAAGTGTAGGCTAGTATAGACAAATCCGGCGAAACTACCGGAAGTAAGCGGGCGCCATAACTGAGATGTTGCTGGGTAGCGTTGCACCATTCCCTCCTATTGGTTTGGTTGCAATAAACAGCCCGCGATTTATGACTGTCACTAACGTTACATCTACAACTTTCCTATTCTTCCTCTGCAGAGTTATTTGAACAGTATAAGTGTTGTTAATGGTCTGTGAAAATCGGACAGGTCCTTTTAGAACTATGTGTTTATCTTCTGGTAGAGTGTGCATTATTGGACCAACCCATCCGGAGATCAGATAATTTTGACCCTCAATCAGTGACCTGTAGTTGGCATTTTGTTGATCATCGGATGCCAGGCGAAGGAGAAAATACTCTTGAATACCTTTAAAACAACAGAAGGGGCGCGTTGGGGCAGTAGTAACATTACTGTTATGTCTGTTGTTAAAGGGATACTTCAGGATTTAGCATTAAGCTTCGTATTAGTAGAAAACCTGTAGTTTTTTCGAATTACCATGCTTTCCACCCTCATATCCCCCTGAGACAAGAGATTTATGCATTTTTTGTCTGGAAAAAATCCTCCGATGACGCAAAAATCATCATTTTGCGTCATCGGAGGATTTTCTGGCCAGAGGCTAAAGACTACAGCCAGTAGTAGGCGCTGATCTGCATGTTTTCAGCCCGCCCATAGAGGGATCTCACTCACAGAATGTACAGTGTCAGCCGTCTTTCTTTGGAAGCTAAGCTAGCAGGATCTTGTTCTGTGGAGAAAGCTGAATAGTAGGAGAAAGCTGAGTAAGTAGGGATTACATCCTCCTTTTCCCGGACTTGTCCGGCGGGCGAGATCGTTCAAAATGTCCGGGATTCGGCTTTTGCTTTCTGCGGTCGCCATTCATTGTTAACATGCACACCTTTTGTTTCAATCTAACTGAATTCATTCCGATCGGTGAATCTGAATGTAGTGTTTACATGAACGCTAAACAAGTGATCGGTTGATGTGCGTTTTAACATTGCTAAGAAAATTCCCGCCCCTCCGTGAGAGATGCGAGACCCGGCGCGTCTCAGTAATGACGCCACCGGCCTCGCGCCGTTCTCCCGCGGCCGTCAGCCTCGTCCTGCTCGCCACAGTAAACATAATGAATGGCGACTGTAGAACGCAAAAGCCGAATCCCGGACATTTTGGGCGAACTCTAAATCCCTGGCAAACTCATCACGTAGGCTAGCCTTTTTGTTTTCAACTGCGCTCCCTTACCGGTGTTGTGCCGAATTTCGACCCCCGCCAAATTATTACCCCCCTAGTATTGGTAGGTTTAGGATTAGTTGTGGGGGAGGGGGTAGGATTAGGGGAGGGGTTAGGATTAGGCAATCAGGTACTGACTTCAACGAGGGGAGTAATAATTTGGCAGGGGGTCGAAATTCGGCACAACACCTGTAGGCGTGGCCTCCTAAGGCAGCGAATCAAGTGCATTCTGGGAGTTGTTGTCTTTTATCCACATAAGCCAAAAATAAATTTTCTGGCTTTTCTCAGTCTAGAAAGACTTCACATTTCTTCTACTTAAATTACCTATTTTAAATACACATTCATCTTCCCAGAGGTGAAGTATCCCTTTAATTCTACACAATCTAATCAAGTTATCTCTACATAAATTTTTTTTGTTAAATTTTTAATGGTTTATGTTGTTACTTAAATGTCTTTTTGTAGTAAACAATAAAAAAACATTCATTTAAACAATTTATTTCATTTATTGAACATTCATTCACTTCAATTCAAAATTATGCATGTAAAAACGTACAAAAAGTACTGAATCTGATGTACGCAGTGACAGTCTCTATTTTAGACATATAATCTAATTTACGAAGACCATCAGATTCATATCATAGATAGATAAGAATATAACATCTCATATTTCAGTGAAAACTGAATTTTGCACAATTCAAAGAGAACTTTGTTCTCTCAGACTCTCTTCAACACATTTAATGTGCAGACCTTGTGTAATGTAAACATCAAAACGGTCAGTCCAGCACTGAACTAAATTTTATGACATCTTGAAATGACTATGAAATAACATCTTTTTAGAATCTCTTTGGTGATTAAATATCAACATGACTTAAACTAGTACGTAAAAAAGAAAAAAGTACTGTTCTATGCAATATGCATACATGCCCATTTTAGATCGAAGACGTGAACTCTTCATAAGAAATGTTTTAACAAGATCATGAACATCATGTTAGATCATGAACATGAGTTATATCTCATACCTGCATTCATGAAACTGTGTCTTTATAAACAAATAGAACATTGAAGCACAAATAATGTGATTTCATGAAATAAAAAAACTGTCCTCTGACTCCACTGCACAACTTGAATGTGTAGAACTTGTGCTGAATGTGTAAAAGAAACCTCAAAACTGTAAGTGTCTAAGAAAAGGCAGTACTCAGAACTGTTAGTTCATGCATCCTGTGAAAAAGCAGTACATCTCACAGGTGAAGTTTGGATTTGAAGTTTTGGGCCTTGATAGAGAGCTCACCCCCATCCAACTCCATGATGATTTTTGCAAAATCTCAAAAGTGTAGCGCAACGTTGTGGGGTACTTCAGGTTAAGAGAATAGATGAGACCAAACAACATTGCAGTTGCAAAAGCCACATTCTCAAGGTCCTGAAGCACAATCACACCCTCAAGGACAATTCCCACAACTCGGGGTTCATTCTCAGCAATGTGCTTTATCACAAAGATCCCCATGGTGGTCTTCTCAACGGCACTGTGAAACAGATCCTCATCCATGACCTAAAGAAAAGATTAGTGAGTGTATAATTCAGCAATTCTTGAAAAAATCTTTGGACAGTAATTCTATAAAATCTTCATGTTAATAATAAAATACAAATTACTATATGTATACTTATGAAATACATTCATTAAAAACAATTTAAGTTATATTGCTGTTTGCAGTTTGCCCATGGAGTCACAGTGCGCATTGAAATGTATGAAAAATACACATCCTAGTGTATATCTATCCAACAGTTTATAGATCATTTGTTTCTTTACAGTTTTAAATAGCAGTTATGCTGCGTATGATGCCAGTCAGTGTACGTTAGTGTGATGGACTGAGAGTCTGAACGAGGCCTAACAGACACCGGTAGCAGTGACGACATCGTTTAGAAACCGCATTACACACTTCAGCAAGACGAAGTCATTTTATGCAGATCCACAGCCCTTTATATACAGATCAAGCATTATAGAGGAATCATATCATATCAGAGAGAGTTGTACCGTGATGACTGTCATAACCGTATGAGGCACGCTGGAACGCTGCAGCTGAACGGAGAATGATTGACAGCCACAGCAGACGGAAGACAAGTTTTCCGTGAACTTTCATTTTTTGGGCTGCTCTCAGAACGCTCCCAATGCGGCACATTCCCCTGCACGTCCCCCACCTGAGGACAGGTAGCCTGCCATCATTTTACGACCATACGTTGATCCAGTCTGTTAAAACACACACATACACAGGTACACAATTGTTTGTCTACCATCAAATAGCCTAGGTCTAGTGCAGTGGTGTTGTCACGGTTTCCCTGGTTCTCCTTGGCTCTGTCATACACTACAATTCCCAGAATCCTCTTTGGCGCACCTGCACTCACTCTCTCCGGATTAATAATCACACACACCTGTTCATCATCAATTACCTCATCAGCCAACTCATAAAACACTCACTGTGATTTCAGTCCTGGTCAAGCCTCCAACAGGAACAGACCATGATCTGTTGTCTCCTGAACTTGGAGATGTAACGTATACTCACCTGTGAAACACTAACCTCTGTATCATTGATCCGCTGACTCCAGAAATCCTGTTCGACTCCATGTTACCTGTGATCCTGCATCCTCCCGAGCTTCCTGTGTTTCCTCCGAGCTTGCTTGCTAGCGACTGCATCTGAAAGAGAAAGGACAGGTATTAATGAACTGTGACTGCTTGACATTAACTAACCTGAAGAGAACATGCTCACCTGTTGTCTGCCCCGCACCGAGTGATCTTCACCGAATCTGCACCTGAACTCATTGAATACTCACCTTGCACTCTTGTCTGCTTGAATAAAGCTGTGTTTGGATTCACTTACCTCTGTATCCTGACAGGTGTAGTCTAGTTTTTTGTAGTGAGTATACTGTGATTTTTCCCTCCCAGCCTCATACACCCCGTCCCAGAACGACGTCCCATAAGCACCACTGCACTCACTAATACACACAGTATGCATGTACATGTAATATGGAGCATCCTGAAGGACTGCTTAGGCTGTGTGTTGTCAACACTGCACAGACTTTAACAGCCAATGACAGTTACAGGTGCTGGGGAGAATAGACTGGTTTTCTAAAGTTTAGTGTTAATCACCATCTAACTCAGCCAGTTAGGAGCTACATGAAGCCTTAGATGTTTTATGAATCTGGTCCCTGGAGCACAGGTTTTATCAGCTGGCAATTTTCAATGCACATTTAAGAGTGTAAGTTGCAACTATTATTAACAGTAATTGAAAGCTGAGGCTTATCAGTAGCAGTAACAACAATGAACATAGGCCTATGTGCAGTTATATCACCAACACTCATTCATTACAGAATATTATTAACAGTGAGAACACAAAAAGTGTCCACATCATCTCAAGCACACTTATCGTCCAATACCATTGTCAAACTGAGGTTATATAGCGACTGTATCAGCTGGAATGCATGAGCAAGCATCCAGGAACTGCTACTTCTACCACACACACACACACACACACACACACACACACACACACACACACACTCACAGGCTATGGAAGCCGAAAACGTCATTTCAGTGCTTCGCAACCCAGACGGGGTGAATTTATGAATGAACGCGTGAAAGTTGTGTCACAAAACAATGTTGTTACATATCATCTCGCTATTTTAAGTGGGTATACAGAAATCTCTGACTGTTCCTAGTGACCCTCCGCTTTTGGCGCTCAGCGACCGACTCCTTTGAAACTATCCACTGCGCATGCGCAAAGCAAGCAGGACGGCACCGTGGGAAATGATTAGACCTACTACAACAAATAAAGAAAAATAAAGACAACGTAAATTTGATCCATTATTTCGTTTTGGTTTCCTTGTTTATTATATTTCCCGTTTCGAGCTGAAAGCGATGAAACAAACGTCAGTTTTCATACTTGGTTCATACAGAAAAACAAAATATTGATTCATTATTTCGTTTTTGGTTTGCGAGATTAAATGGAATGATTGAATGATCGGATGATACACGGACCCTATTTGTTCAGATACTTTGCTCAAAACCAGTCGGAGTTATGTAGGGCCCAATGAATCCGTTTTATTTTTTCCTAAATTTCGTTTTATTTATTTTTCCAAATTTCGTTTTTTTTTTCGCTTAATTTTTTTTGGAATTCCATATTTTTTTACCTTGCTCGTATTTTACCACAAAAGAGTGTGTTTTTAATGTTTAAGAATAAAATGTAACGTTACACAAATGAAATAAAAATGCCCAGCGTCTGTCTCCTGTTCTCTGCTGTTCTCTCCCCCGGGTCTCAGTGCTTGTGTTCAACAGAAACACTCTGACAGCTCTCAATGTCTGTTGAGGATTTATTTTGAAGAACCATATTTCATTTATAAGGGTTAATGTTCATGTTAAGACAGTTAATGTGATAAATAATTAGTTAAAAACATGGATTAATGTAGTGCTGGGCGATAAAACGCTATGTCTCACGATAGACATGTAATCAATATCAATAAAAAATGCGTTCGATAAAACGTTCGATATATATATATATATATTTTTTTTCTTCGTCGGAAGAAACCAGGTTGCGAAGCAAGTTTGGTTGCATGAACAAAGGCACTCACTCTCTGGTAACCTAGCAACGTAGGGAGTGACACGCTAAAGGCCAATTTATACTTCTGCGTCGAGTGTACGCCGCAGTGTACGTCGTAGGCTACGCACGTAGGTGACTCCATCGTGAGCATTTATACTTCTGCGTTATGTCTGTGTTGCTCTACAGTTACACCACCGAGACGCTAGTTGGCGGGGGCAGGTTTTAATTTTCCACTGTGTTTAGATTCCTCGCGGCTGTTTTGAGTTTAGGCTACTAGCGTCTGAAAGAGAGTGGATCATGTTGGAGTTGGAGCTTATCGAGGTGGAAAAACAGTTTTTGTGAAATCACTAAAACTAAAAGGCAGAAACGAGAGAAGGCGTCGGAGGACAAGGTACGTGCGACCTGTGAACCTGTTGACGGTTGAACCGAATTTAAAAATGACGGGAAGTGCAGAAGAACACGCAGGAAATGTGTAGGAGGAAATGCGATGCTACCAAGCCAACCAATCATAGATCTTGCGGTCCGCGTCGCCGCCATTTTTGAGGAGGTGCGCGTCAGGGTACGGCGAAGGGTACGACGTATGATACGCGTCTATGCGTATGCTACGCCGTACCTACTACGCGCACCCGACGCAGAAGTATAAATTGGCCTTAACAGCCAATCATACAACTGTTTGGTTGCGCCATATCGTTGTCTCGTGTTGGATTCTTCAGTAACAGAACCGGTGTGGTGAACAAATGAGTCCGATTGAAGAGATGAGTCCGAGCTTAGGACTCATTTGTTCACCACACCGGCGTGGAGTGATAATTGGAAAGCCTTATTTGATCGGTGAGTGATAGATGACTGACAGCAGCGCTGCGCCTCGCACATGTTACTGATAGAACGAGCAGAGAGAGAGAGAAGGAGAGAGACTTTGACTTTTAACATCTCTTTAATTACAATCTATACCACAACTGTATACTCCTTTAACACATTACTACATTAATATTAAATAGCATATCGAGATAAAAAAAAGGCATAAAAAGAATAAAACATTAAAAAAAAGCTTCTTTTACAGCAATACATTGCATCCTCCCTCTTCGTTGGGTTTACATAAAACATTTTCAATCCCCCATAAGTAGAAGAAAGAATCGGTATCATTCACCAGTTCATAATACTTATACTCCATAACCAGCCTACTCTTCACCAGAGCTCTGAACAAGTCCAAAGGGTCATTTTCGCTATTCAACTGCATTTTTCTCTTTCTTGTCAGCCAAATAGCCATTTTTGCCATACCAAATAAAACATTTATCAAGACAATTTTGCTTTTATTTGAGGTGCAAAAATAAAAAAAACTATTTGTAAAAATGAAACCAAAATCATGACTCAGGTCTTTTAACACACCCATAATTCCTGCTAGCCTGAAACATTCAATAAATATATGAGACACTGTTTCTGGTAGCCCACAAAACAAACACTCTTCTCCTTGCAAAGGATTTAGATGAACTTTATAACGGTTTCTTGCTAAAATCCAATGAGAAATCCTCCATTGCAAATCTCCACTTCTTTTCTCGATTGGTTTCTTATACAACGTCCTCCAACGTCCTTTCGGAGAGGCCCCTGATTCAACTAAATTAGTCCATTTGGTCTCTGGAAGATCTTGCAATGCTCTTAAATTTAAGTATTTTACACAAACAAGATAAAAAGCCTTCTTAGATATTGTGTCAAAGAGACTAATCTCAGGTGTTGTAAAAGACAGTAATCTTCCATCCCCCTCCTGCCAGTCTCCTACATTTACACCCACCCTGATGCTGGGGAATACGGTCTCAGCCGTTTCTGCTTGCACAGGTACAGTACAAAACTCCTGCATCTCAGATAATAATCTTTCAACAATCCTAACAGAATGAACACCAATCTTCAAGGCCAGTGTTTCTGCAGAAATCCATTTGTCCCTCTGCCGAAGATGGCATATTTTACATATTCCTGCTTTAACCAAGCTTGCGCAAACACCTTTAGATTTTAACATCTCACTGGAAAAAAGCGGATTATAAATCAAAGGTTCTTCAAGCACCCACTCATGGGTTATTTCAGACAGCTCTCTTTTAACAATAAATATTTGCCACACATTTAAGACTGATGCACAAAAAGGAGAGAGTCCGTTAAAATCTACTTCCTTCAAATTCATTAAGAATAGGTGTCTATCCAAGTTCATCTGCCCCACTCTTCTTAGTAAAGCACAAGCTACTTCAGTCCAGTTCTGCGGCTGATTATATAGGAGTCTTTTCACAATCTGCAGTCTGAACGCGGCTACCTTGGACTTGATGTCCATAAGGCCTTGACCATTTAACTGCAGATACAGCACTGCTTCTCTTAACCAGTGTTGTCCAATCCCAAAAAAATTAACAAACACTCTCTGAATTTCCTTAATGAATCCATCTGGTGGGTTTAACACAATTACTGTATGCCATAAAATAGAGGCAGCAAGATTATTAATGACCAGTACTCTCCCTCTATAATGACACTTGAGTTACAATCCAATTCCATTTTAATACTCTATTACAAATTTTATCTTTAACCCCTTCCCAATTTTTTCTTTGGTATACTTCTGAACCTAAAAAGATGCCTAAAAACTTAAAACCATCTTTTTCCCACCTTACATTTCCAGGGATAACAGGTTTTACATTGTCATTACAACAGTCCTCTTTCTCATTGCACCAAAAAGCTTCTGTTTTACTCCAGTTCAGTTTAGCAGAAGACGCTCTCTCATATAAAGAGATACTGTGAATGACAACATCAATATCTCTCTGATCTTTCACGATCACAGTTATGTCGTCTGCATATGCTGTTAACTTAAACGCATTGCAGCAACCATCCACCTTTAGTCCAGACAGTTCTTGTCTTAACATACGTAGAAGTGGCGTATTTAACTAAAGTGTATAACTGACCGGACAGTGGGCATCCTTGTCTTATGCCTTTAAGCAAACTCATTGGTTTACTTAACCCACCTCCTACTTCTAGAACACAAGAGGCATTCATGTATAAGAGTTTGATCCATGACATAAAACCATATCCAAACCCAAAAGCCGTCATATATCATACAGAAAACCATGATCCACTCGATCGAATGCTTTCTCCTGATCTAGGAACAGAAAGCCAACATTCACTTCATGTAGTTTTGAGTAATCTAAAATGTCTCTGATCATAAAAATGTTATCATATATGGATCTTTCTGGAATGCAGTAGGATTGATCTTGATGTATTACATCTCCTAATACAGTTCTCAGCCTATTTGCCAACACTTTAGCTATTAGCTTATAGTCCGTTGTTAGGATTGACACCGGCCTCCAGTTTTAAGATCACTCAAGTCCCCCTTTTTTGGTAAAAGTGTTAATACTGCCCGTTGGGAACTTGTGGGAAGGCGTTTTTCTTTAAAGCACTCTTGGATCACCTCGTACAACTCTCTTCCGATGTATTTCCACAGAGCTCTAAAGAAGTCCACTGATAGTCCATCAGTTCCAGGTGCTCTCCCAGGCTTCATCTGTTTGACGGCATCAGTCAACTCCTCCAATGATACATCACTGTCCACAATCTCCCTCTGTGTTTTAGTGAGAGAAGGCAACCGCTGCTGTATCTGTGACACACATTCAGGATCCGTTTCTTCTTTTCTGTACAAGCTTGAGTAAAAGTCCACCGCAATCTTTCTCATTTCTCTTGCCTCAAAAGTCTTTTGTCCATCGGGTTTTGTCAGACAATACATTTCATTTTGTTGTTTTGACACCTTTTCTAAGTTAAAAAAATACGCCGTGGGAGCATCTATCTCATGTACAGACATAAATCGTGATCTTATCAGGGCACCTTTTGCCCACACTTTTGCAACAACTCTTCTAGATCACGTTTCTTTTCACCCAACATGCCAGCTGAACAATCATTAGATTTCTGAATCATACAGATGTAATATGAAAAATCTCTTGTTCCATTTCAGAAATTTTTTGCTTTGTTTTTCTTATGTCCTAAATCACCGCATTCGAAACATCTCAAGCTATCTGTCGTTGCAAAAATCACATAGGAACTGTCCCCTTGTTGAATGCGAAACGAGATATCCAATTCCTTAGATTGCGCGTTCAAAAACATGAATACTTGTCTTCGAAAAGACAAAACATGTTTTAAAGCTGCGTTTTTACACCCAAGCGGCAACATTTTAATGGATCCAGCAAACTTTCCAAAGCAACACAGTTCTTTTATAATTTGTTCATTAGAAATAAACGGAGGCGCATTTGAAATGGTAACCCTGGTAGGAGGTGCGCGCAAAGGCGTTACTTGCACCAGGGAATCGGCAACAACAATTCCTCTCTCAACGAGGCTGTTTACAAACTTTTCGTCTTTTAAAAACACCACCACCGCCTTGTTCATTCTAGATGCCGATGCTATATTTTCGTGCCCTACAGTCTCACCCATTGCTAAAAGTACATCCTCTACGGTAAATGCTTGATCCGAGAACACTTTACACCCGTTCTTAATAGATATCCCCAGCGTTCCCTCGCCTGAGAGAGACCTAATCAAAATAAATAAATCACCCCAGATTTTTGTTTTGTTTTTCCAAATTATAAAAAATGTGACAAAAAACATAATCAAAAACTTAACTAAACCACAGTAAAAGAAATTTAAACTTGAAAACAAATTCAAAAACGTGCCGCTCTCAACCCCCCCACACCACACTTCCGCTCCCAGCATGCAACTCACAGAGAGAGAGAGAGAGAGAGAGAGAGAGAGAGAGAGAGAGAGAGAGAGAGAGAGAGAGAGAGAGAGAGAGAGAGAGAGAGAGAGAGGATTATGAGGAGACGAGTCACACTTGAGTTGAGCTCCAGATAAATTGCAAGAAAAATAAGATTTATTTGCTAACAAGCTAATGAAAAGAGAGGATTCAACATACAACAACATCTAGACAACATCTAAACAAAGATTTTGTTGAATCTGGACAGTTTTTTTTTTTTTTTTTACACTGTCACACCTGAATTTGAGGAAAAGTTCAAGAGAAGCTGATCACAGGATAACCCCTGCAGAAGAGGTTACTCATGTTGGAAAAGGATAACATGAAGCAAAACAACAACAACAGCAGCCGCTATAAGAAAACTTGGAGGAAAAGAGAGGTAAAAACATTTTGAATAGACAGTGCTATTTATCTCTCTTTGGACTTTTGCTTGATTCCTGTTTGAAAGAACAGCACAGAAAAAAACATTTTTGGACATTTTGGACACAACTGGAATTTTAAAGAAATCAGTGAAAGTCATATTTTGCCCATTTTTGGCTTATTTACTCATTTTTACCAGTTTTTTAATCTCCACTGGGAGATGATAAACAAATCAATTCAAAACAGTGGCAGTTATTTCAGTTGATTGTTTACATTCCAAATCAATGATGGCCAGCGCATCATCTTGGCCCCGCCCCTTCATCTACCCTCAGAAGAGCCCTGAGGCCTCCAGGCTGATGCTCAGACACAAGCAGATGAAGGAGAGGCCCGACACACTGTTTGCTGAACAACAGGACCACAGTGCCATCAACAACCTGCTCTTTTACACCGAACACAGCCCTTTATGGCACACTGCCTTCTGTCAACATCTCACCTTTACCAAGAAAAGAGGCATCTGTAAAGGCAGACAGATCTTAGCATTTGAAGATGCTGAACAAAATGATGAAACAAGATTTTTGACCCTGAACTTGTATCAAAATGGCACTGTCATGGTCCAGGGATCAGAGTCTGCTCTCAAGGTCTTCATTGAAGATTTTGAATTAATAAAAAAGCTGGCACTGTCTGATGAAGTGGACAAGAATGCGAACATTGTTCCCTCCCCTGGAAAATCAGACCAAAAGACGACAGTGACTTCAGCAACTGCGATCCCATCTCCAATGTCAAGAATGAAAGACAACTTTTCACTTCTGGAAGTAGAAGTCGTGGAGATGAAAGAATTAATACTATCCCACCTGAAAGACAACAACATGGAACAAGTGACAATCGACATAAATAACTTAAAACAAGAAGTTGAATATCTACAGAGACACAGAGAAGAAATGACAGAAGAACTTCAGAAAACTAAAGATGAACTGAGGGAAGTAAAATCAACTTTAGGAAGACAACTAACAGACGTTAGAAAAGAAATGCAGGAGGAGTTATCGGGCTTGAAGTCAGTACTCCACACCAAAGATGAACTCATCACAGATCTGAAAGAAAGACTCAATTCTGTTTCAGCACCTAAAGAGTCTTCTGCCAAACCCTTGACTCGTCCAGAGATGCTCATGGAAAACCCTCAACCTGAACAGCAACCAGTGGAAGAAGAGCCTCACTGCTCGACTGATCCAGCGCCCCAGATCCACAGCTCCTCTGCACAGGACCCGGGAGAAACACATGCTCTTATCCTGACGGACTCTAATGGGAAATATGTCAATGAGAGACTACTATTACCAAACATGAGAGCCAAGACAATCTGGTGCCCAAACACTAGAAGTGCTTTTCAGATCCTGTCTGAGAGAAACCCACATGAAAACTACAAGCACATCGTAATCCACACAGGGACGAATGATTTAAGGGCCATGAAGGGCCGTGTGGCTCCTGTGATGAGAGAGGTGGCGATCAGAGCGACACAACGCTTCCCAGACGCTAGAGTAACTCTGTCCACACTGCTGCCACGCACCGATGTGCCGTTCCACGTGATCCACGGGAATAATGTGGACTCTCCAGAAGCTGCGCACTCATTCCCAATGTTCATCTCGCCCATCACAAAGACATACAGCCTCATCATATGTATGACCACGTACATCTCAATAAGCAAGGAGTGAAAGTCTTCGCCAGAGTGCTGAAAAGCACAGCCCTTGGAAACACAGCAAGAAACAGCAGAAACTCCGATAACAGGCGAAGCTCTCAGCCACCAAGAAGCCCTCGTCCTCCAGCAGAGCCCAGACCGGCCGCCGGACCTCCATCCCAACACAAGAGCTACGCAGCGGCCGCTCAACAACCACAGAACCCTGCAGCCGCTGAACTCAACCAGACACGACATCTGCTGAACGTCATCTGCTCCAGACTGAGGACATAACCTGCATCACACACACACACACCTATCCATGAAATCATTTAAAATCAGTTGCTGGAATATACAAGGTCTGCACTCTTCTACTTTTGGTAATAAGACTGCAGACCAAGACTAACTCAGCAGTGAGAGAGATATGGACATCTGTATCTTTCAGGAGACGTGGTGTCGTAGTAATGAGACCTTACATTGTCCAATAGGATACAAGGAAATTATGGTTCCCTCATCAAAAAATTCTAAAATTAAATGTGGCCGAGACTCAGGTGGAATACTCTTATGGCACAAAGACGATTTAAAACATTCGATTAAAGTTGCTAAAAGTGGAAAATCATCCATTTGGCTTGAAGTGAAATCCGTCATATATCAGTCTAGTCTTTACCTCTGTGCAGTCTATATTCCCCCTCATGACTCTCCCTATTACGAAGAGCAAAGCTTCCCAACATTACAGACTGACATCTTACACTTTCAGTCCAGAGGAAATATCCTCATCTGCGGAGACTTAAACTCCAGAACAGGGCGAGAAATTGATTATGTAAATATTGTAGATAATGAGCACATCCTCACTGACACCACGTCTCATCCCTCATCGAATATCACACCGAGAAACAGCTGCGACACTTCAGTGAACATTAGTGGAAAACACATGTTGAAACTCTGTAAAGGTTTAGGATTATACATTATTAACGGCAGAACTCGTGGAGATACATTAGGTAGATTCACTTACTGCTCCAGATTAGGAACCAGTGTGGCTGATTATTCAATAACAGATATTGATCAAAGCTTTATTAATGCCTTCACAGTCAGACCTCAGCTCCCGATGTCCGATCACTGCCAAACTGAGCTTTATCTGAAGCCCCCATGAGAAATAACTAAAACTTCTCCACTTAAATCTGAAAAACTGTTTCCTCTGAAACATAAACTCAAGTGGAATCAATCCAACTCGGACCAATTCAAAGAAAATATGAGCAGCCCTACTATATTAAAAATGCTGGATGACTTTATGTCCACTGATTTCAGTTTAGATGTTAATGGAATAAATTCAGCAACAAAAAACTTAAATTACATATTCAAAACATTGATGACTCTATCTAACATTAAACATCAAAGCAAACATAAAACAAATCAACAGAGAAAGAGAAAGGATGTCTGGTCTGATGATGAAGTGCCGGTCTCAGACAAGAACTCAGGAGACTTTCCAACAAAAAGCACAAAGATCCGTCCAGCCAGACATTACGGCTTTCTTACTCAGACTGTCTGCAAAAGTACAAAACACTTCTGTGGAGCAAAAGAGAAAACTATTTTCACACTAAAATTGAAGAAATTGATGATTCAGTGGATCAAAACACTTTCTGGAACTTATATAAAAAACTCGGAAAACCCAAATTAGAGATGTCACTCCAGAACGGCACAATTTGGAAATCTTACTTTGAAAATCTGTATCAAAAAACTGAACCGGCCGACCTCAACCAACCTCAGAGTAAAGTAAAGAAAACACTAGAAGACTTAGAGAAAACAATTAAAAATGATCAAAATCCATCAGATAAATCAATAACAATATCTGAAATATTAGAACATATAAAAAATCTTAAATTGAAGAAAGCATGTGGACAAGATCACATTAATAACGAGATGCTTAAACTCAGCAGTCCCAGCATGACTCAAACAATAGCCAAATTATTGACTCTGGTGTTCTGGTCTGGACACTTCCCTGAGATCTGGTCTGAGGGACTCATCACCAGTGGCGGTTCTAGGATTTTTCTGTAACAGGGGCCATTAAGGGGCCACATGTTACATTCAGGGGCCAAATACAGGGTACATTCAAGCACACAAATCGGCAGTCATTCCTTTTTCAAACGCTCTAATAAAAAATTATGAGCCAGTAAAGTTCTTAATGATTTTTTTTTTCATTTATTTATACTGTGCATAAAGGACACAATGCACTTCTTTCTGAATTCCACCTTTTAAGTTTCATAATCATGTCGTCGCTTATAAACAGTAAATTATTGTTAATTGTTTGGGGGTGGAATTGCATCTGTGATCGTTGTGAAGAATTCTCCGGTTGCTCTTCTCGTCGACGATTGATGGGTGGGAATCTCTAGGCACCTCACGATTCGATTCGATTACGATTCAGAGGGTAACGATTATCGATTATTAACGAATTATTATTATTTTATTTTTTTTACTACTACTTGGTACTTTTACTCGTCAGCCCCATGTTTAAGAGCGGTGATCGATTCAACCCCAATAACTAGATCTCAGGGACACAAACACTAGTTCCTGTATAAAGGCCATGTCCTGCAGCACAGCTCTAGCTACAGCTATCTGTGTGTGTGTGTGTGTGTGTGTGTGTGTGTACAGCTCTAGCTACAGCTATCTGTGTGTGTGTGTGTGTGTGTGTGTGTGTACAGCTCTAGCTACAGCTATCTGTGTGTGTGTGTGTGTGTGTGTGTGTGTGTGTGTACAGCTCTAGCTACAGCTATCTGTGTGTGTGTGTGTGTGTGTGTGTGTGTACAGCTCTAGCTACAGCTATCTGAGTGAGTGTGTGTGTGTGTGTGTGTGTGTGTGTGTGTGTGTGTGTGTGTGTGTGTGTACAGCTCTAGCTACAGCTATCTGAGTGTGTGTGCGTGTGTGTGTACAGCTCTAGCTACAGCTATCTGAGCGAGTGAGTGTGTGTGTGTGTGTGTGTGTGTGTGTGTGTGTGTGTGTGTGTGTGTGTGTGTGTGTGTGTGTACAGCTCTAGCTACAGCTATCTGAGTGTGTGTGTGTGTGTGTGTGTACAGCTCTAGCTACAGCTATCTGAGTGTGTGTGTGTGTGTGTGTGTACAGCTCTAGCTACAGCTATCTGAGTGTGTGTGCGTGTGTGTGTACAGCTCTAGCTACAGCTATCTGAGTGTGTGTGCGTGTGTGTGTACAGCTCTAGCTACAGCTATCTGAGTGAGTGTGTGTGTGTGTGTGTGTGTGTGTGTGTGTGTGTGTGTGTGTGTGTGTACAGCTCTAGCTACAGCTATCTGAGTGTGTGTGCGTGTGTGTGTACAGCTCTAGCTACAGCTATCTGAGTGAGTGTGTGTGTGTGTGTGTGTGTGTGTGTGTGTGTGTGTGTGTGTGTGTGTACAGCTCTAGCTACAGCTATCTGAGTGTGTGTGCGTGTGTGTGTACAGCTCTAGCTACAGCTATCTGAGTGTGTGTGCGTGTGTGTGTACAGCTCTAGCTACAGCTATCTGAGTGAGTGTGTGTGTGTGTGTGTGTGTGTGTGTGTGTGTGTACAGCTCTAGCTACAGCTATCTGAGTGTGTGTGTGTGTGTGTGTGTGTGTGTGTGTGTGTGTGTACAGCTCTAGCTACAGCTATCTGAGTGTGTGTGCGTGTGTGTATACAGCTCTAGCTACAGCTATCTGAGTGTGTGTGTGTGTGTGTGTGTGTGTGTGTGTGTGTGTGTGTACAGCTCTAGCTACAGCTATCTGAGTGTGTGTGTGTGTGTGTGTGTGTGTGTGTGTGTGTGTGTGTGTGTGTGTGTGTGTGTGTGTGTGTGTGTGTGTGTCAGAGGTGGGTAGAGTACCCAAAAACTGTACTCAAGTAAAAGTACAAGTACTTATAGAAATATTTACTCAAAGTAAAAGTAAAAGTAATAATCTTAATAGTTACTTGAGTAAGAGTAAAAAAGTATCCAATGAAAAAACTACTCAAGTAGTGAGTAACTAGTTACTTCGGATCATATAGGCCTATATATATATATATATATATATATATATATATATATATATATATATATATATATATATATATATATATATATATATATATATATAATAAGTTTATTTTATATAGCGCCTTTCTCAAACCCAAGGTCGCTTTACATAATAGGAAGGCAAGGAAACACAACAACAACAACCAAAACAACATATATATATATATATATATATATATATATATATATATATATATATATATATATATACTGTATATATGAAGACTTCATGATGCAAAAGCCTCTGAGTGCCATCTGAAATTTTCTTCTAAAACAATCATTTGTATCAAGCTCGTATATTTAAGGTTAGTAATTTCACTTTAATGACAATTAATAGGTAGGCTACTTTTCATTGCCATTCAAGTGTGAACATAAACATACAAGCTTGATAAAAATGCTCTTTTAGAAGAAAATTTCAGATGGTACTTAGAGGCTTTTGCCTCTGAAGTCGTAGGCTATATATAAAATGATATATTTAGATTTTGTTTATTTAAATGACTATTATTATCAGCTATCTTTGCAACAAAAACAGAAGAGAGACATAAGCATTATTTCTGCCATCTGTATAGCTCGAAAATCATTGCCTGTCCTCTGGTTTGTATAATATTAACTTATACAACTACATTTGGATTATTAGAAAATTTCGAAATAAAATGAATCTGCAGTGTTGCATTCAAAGGTATTTACAGAGAAGAGTTAAAAACTCTTCACATGTGCTCGCGCTCATACTGAACATCTGAACACACACACAAAAAAAAAAAAAAAAAAAAAAATAAAAGTACATCGACGGTTCTTCTTCTGACTGTTCTCCAAAATATAATCAAATGTATATTTCTGCAAGCATGTTTAACCCTCTCAGGCTCAAATTAAGTTTTAGTAACAGGAAAAATCTGATATTTGGGGAAAATTATCATATGGGGTAGTACAATAGAATCCTGACTTTTTTTTTTAGAGAGACCTTCACATGCAAGGCGTTCTGGGATGTTGCAGATTTGCAACATTGGCCCATTGTGGTAATTAGACACTGACGACTGAATATGATATGAACAATAACTTTTTATATACAACTTTTCAAACAATGTAACAAAGTGCCCCCCCCCGAGCCAACAAAGAGCCCCCCCGGAGGCAGAGGAAACCCCCAGCAGCCGACACAGACCCCCCACCCCGAGGACCCGCACCCCCACCCCCCCCCCAGACGAAACACCAAGCCCAAAGCGGCACCCCGACCAGCCCATGGACAAATTCGTGCCCGAACACACCTCCCACCAATCCAACCCGCACGCAGCCACGAAGAACGGCCCAGAACCGAAAACAACCCCCTCCGAAACAGAGCAACCCACCGGTCCACACACCCCGACGACCGCAGCACGCACGCCACCGCACCGCACGCACCGGCAGACGGCAACCCGCCACGACCCAACCGCGACAGCCACGGGACGCAAGCGACCCGACAATCCGCGCACACACATCCACACGAACGACAACACCAATGCGAAGCAAAAGGGCGAGCCCGGACACGATCCACCACTCAAGGCGCGCCCAGCTCCCGAGAAAATCCGCGCCAACCGCCCAAAGGCTGAACCAGAAGAAAACCACCCCACCGCAGACGATCCCCCTCAAAGGAAAGACCGGAACGAAACAGCACACCAAGAACAAGCCGCACAAATGGGGAACCAAGGCCCCCACCCGTGCAGGTGACACCGGACCAGTCCACGACCCCGAAGCACACACCGGAAAAGGGACCGCGACCAACGAGCGCGGACCCGGCGCCGCCGGCAAAGCAACACACTGCCAACAACAACATGTTGAAAATCCAACATCCCAAATCCCCACCGAGCAGGGCACGCCCCCAAGCCACCCCGCCACGTGGCACCCCAAGAAACAGCCCCTGTCTCCTGCAAATAAACAGTAGGAAAAGAGGACGACCATCATTGGAAAATGATCCAACGTCCCATCAAGCTGCCCCACCTCCACCTCCACTTCAGAGGATCTCTGCACCATCGGTTGATGTCAGATTAGACCGATGCGATCATTTCCCCACCATGCTGAGAAACGTGGACGATGCAGACTGTGCAAGAATGGCTACACGCAAATGGCCTGCCTGAAGTGCAAAGTACTTCTGTGCTTTACAAAAGACAAAAACTGTCTCCTGGAGCACCACACGACAAAGCGACCCAGAAACACGCCCCACTCAGCGAGGACCCGAGACACCGGACCCCCAACACACTGCTACCAACAACGTGCCACTCCACCGGCAACACCAAGTCCACGCCCCCCCCCCCCCCCCAGTGCACACCCCAAAGCCACAGACCAGTCCAGCGACACCCGCATGAGCAAAGACCCCGACCCCCCACCCACGCGGCCCGCCCCCGACACACTGCCCCACTCCAATCCCTCCCCCGAAGGGGACCATCCGCCCACCAACGGAGCGCCCCCCCCCCGCCCCCCCGGCCCAACCCCCAAACAACCGGCACGGACCCCCCCAAGAACCGGACGCAACCCGAACAACGGACCGCATCCAGGCCCCCGCCCCACACCGGCACCGCCGCCCACGTGGATGCATGCACGCAGACCAACAAATCGCCCACGTCCCACGACTGCTGCAACCGGGCCGCCACCCGCCAGCGCACGCGGCACGACGGCACACGCACCACGGCCACCAAGACGCGCAAACCAATGAACCGCTCCACCCCAGAAGGGGCCGCCCCCAGCTCCGGGCCACCCCTAACAACTGCACACAAGCCAGACCGGCGAGAAACACACCCAAACACAGACCCGTCCACGAACCGATCAAAACACCACCCCGGACCCGGCACCCCGTCCGGGGGAGGCGAGAATGCAGGCCCCCGGAACGAAGAGCCCATGCCAGCCGCCGGGGGCCCCTCCCGCCCCCAAGAAAACCCCCCGCCGACCGGAGCCGGGCCCGGCCGAGGCCCACCGCCATCCGGGACCCCAGTGCCACCGCCCGCATGCATGCCACGAATTTCAACATCAAGGTGGTTGAGATTAGCTTTTGGTATTGCTGCCAGTGGCTTATCATCATCAAAGCTGGAGTCAGACTCGTATGCTTCAGGAGATTCTGATTCGCAAATGTACTCAATGACTTCCCTGGCTGAGTAAAACTTTCGTCTGCCTGCCATTACACTCTGCAAATCCTGCATAGAGAGTATTCTGTTAGGTAGTTTGCCAAAAAATGCTTTGACACAATGATCTGTACTAATAAAAGTGCCATGGAATTTAGGCTACATCAGTTTTCCTCACTGCACAGTCAAATGAACATGGTATTGTGCCATTGCTTTTGATCAAATCTGCCTCTGATTGTTTGTAACTTCACTCCAAATTATTACATTTTCCATATGATATACCCTCAGTGACACCTCAAAGTAATACGTAAACACTGGTGATAGGAAAATAACCCTAGCATAAACTGTTGCTCAAAATATAGGCAAACTAGTAGATAAAGCATGTGGTATCCAGTGGTACCTATCTGGCCACACGTTGCAAATCTGCAACGTTGAAATAGAGCTGCACCAGGGGAAAAATCCAGAAGAGATAAAATCTACTAATTGGCATTTTACTGTGTCTATATACACTTATGATTCTTCTTATGCAATTTTAGTTTCAAATTAATGGAGGTTGATAGTGATACTTGCACGAAATTGATGCCAAGAAAATCAGTTTCAGGGAACCCATGGAAACAGACATGTTGGAAGTGAGATCTACACTGCCATCTGGTGAGCAAGTGGGAAACTGTTTGTTGCTAATGGACAACCAAGTCCTGCAGTGGTACTTCTGAGTAAAAAAAACTCATAAAATATGTATCTGGAGTAATAAGGTAGTTAGATTTTAACTGTTGCAAATCAGCAACACCTGCCTTGAGAGGGTTAAACTGGTTAACTGTCTACGGCAGGCAAAGGCATTCGTTTTCAAGTCGAGTTTGCACGCCACTGCGCAACAATACACACAAACTACCGCGGGATGGCGGGTGTTCATTACTGTGAACAATGGTAGCTTTATTTAATGTAAATTAATTTATATGTCCAAAAAACGGGTAATGTCATCCTTTCTAGTATCGTGGCGTAGTAATCTGTTTGGTTGTAAAATGTATTACCTGAGTGAAATGAAATCGAATATATCGTCCTGTGGAATCATTCATTCACAGACAGCTTACGAAGATGTTCAACTAATAAAGATCTTCATCGCTGGCAAAAAGTTGATGCATTTGAAGATTTGCTCTCACTTGACTGTAGCTAGTAGCTTCTGTAGGTCCACTGCCACTTCATCTAACGCTCTTGATGTGCTTAAATCTTTCTGTTACGACTCCGAGTCGAGTGTGAATTGAAAGGGCTTCAGATGATTCAGTGCGTGCAGGAACTGAACAGATCATTCAAACTGATTCGCGAACCGATTTAGACAGATCTGCCAACTTGTTTGATGAAGTCTTTGAACAGAATCGACTCAAAAGAGTCATTCATTTGTGAATTGAGCATCGCTCAAGTCCAGAAAAACGATACAGCGCGCCTGGAATAAACTACGCATTTAACAACACATATTGCATTAAAATAAAGTAACGAGAGGAACGTCGCCCAATGTAACGAAGTAAAAGTACAGTTTTTTCATTAGAAATGTACTCGAGTAAAAGTAATAAGTACCCACATTCAAATCTACTCTTAAAAGTACAATTTTTCTAAAAAAGTACTCAAGTAAATGTAACGAAGTAAATGTACTTCGTTACTACCCACCTCTGGTGTGTGTGTGTGTGTACAGCTCTAGCTACAGCTATCTGAGTGTGTGTGCGTGCGTGTGTGTATACAGCTCTAGCTACAGCTATCTGAGTGAGTGTGTGTGTGTGTGTGTGTGTGTGTGTGTGTGTGTGTGTGTATGTGTGTGTGTGTGTGTGTGTGTGTGTGTGTGTACAGCTCTAGCTACAGCTATCTGGGCATCGACATCAGCGCTTCGGGACGCTTCGGTCTGGCTGTGAAAACACTCGGTGAAAAGGCTCGGAGGGCTTTCTATGCTATAAAGTCACGATGTGGACACTTAAAATTACCCATTAAAACCTGGATAAAATTATATAATTCAATAATAAAACCAATTCTTTTATATGGATGTGAAATTTGGGGACCAGTACTAAATTGTAAAAATTGGGATAAAACATCAGTAGAAAAACTACAATTGGAAATTGGCAAAAATATTCTCGGGGTTCACAGAAACACGTGCACTGCCGCCTGCAGGGCTGAGCTGGGCCTGTACCCGCTGAACATCGAGATCCAGAAGAGATGTGTTCAGTTCTGGCATCACCTCCATCAGTCTGACCCAGAGTCAGTGCAATATAAAGCCCTCCTCGCCAATGAAAGCTCAGCAGAACCTCATCCTCTGAACACACTCGCTCTCCAACTCGTCCATCAGAATACACTCCCCATCAACCCCAAACCTATCATTAACCAAATCCACAAACATCTAAAAGTCACTCATGATGAATCACTAAAAGCACATTTTGCCCTCCAGAATAAACTCCAATGTTACTCGACCCTCAATAGAGCCACTAAACTGGCCAGTTATCTATTTATTAAACATTTTAAAGAAAGACAAATCCTCTCCAAATACAGATTAAGTGACCATGATCTAGAGATAGAGAGAGGAAGACGTAGACTAACAGAGAGAGAGCAGAGGAGTGTGTGTGTGTGTGTGTGTGTGTGTGTGTGTGTGTGGACAGAGAGATTAGAGGAGTGTGTGTGTGGACAGAGAGAGAGCAGAGGAGTGTGTGTGTGTGTGTGTGTGTGTGTGTGTGATCTACAGCACATCGAGGATGAGGAACACTTTCTGCTCTTCTGCTCTAAATACTCCAGTATAAGAGAAACTTTTCTCCTTGATTCCATCCTTGTAGGAGAGAGAGAGAGAGAGAGAGAGAGAGAGAGAGAGAGAGAGAGAGAGAGAGAGAGAAAGAGAGAGAGAGAGAGAGAGAGAGAGAGAGAGAGAGAGAGAGAGCCAGAGAGCTCAGACTGTGTTCACACTGCACTGATGGAGTCGTAGAGGACGAGCTGCACTGAGACAGACAGAGAGAGAGAGAAGAGAGAGAGAGAGAGAGAGAGAGAGAGAGAGAGAGAGAGAGAGAGAGAGAGAGAGAGAGAGAGAGAGAGCTCAGACTGTGTTCACACTGCACTGATGGAGTCGTAGAGGACGAGCTGCACTGAGACAGACAGAGAGAGAGAGAGAGAGAGAAAGAGAGAGAGAGAGAGAGAGAGAGAGCCAGAGAGCTCAGACTGTGTTCACACTGCACTGATGGAGTCGTGGAGGACGAGCTGCACTGAGACAGACAGAGAGAGAGAGAAAGAGAGAGAGAGAGAGAGAGAGAGAGAGAGAGCCAGAGAGCTCAGACTGTGTTCACACTGCACTGATGGAGTCGTAGAGGACGAGCTGCACTGAGACAGACAGAGAGAGAGAGAAAGAGAGAGAGAGAGAGAGAGAGAGAGAGAGAGCCAGAGAGCTCAGACTGTGTTCACACTGCACTGATGGAGTCGTAGAGGACGAGCTGCACTGAGACAGACAGAGAGAGAGAGAAAGAGAGAGAGAGAGAGAGCTCAGACTGTGTTCACACTGCACTGATGGAGTCGTGGAGGACGAGCTGCACTGAGACAGACAGAGAGAGAGAGAAAGAGAGAGAGAGAGAGAGAGAGAGAGAGAGCTCAGACTGTGTTCACACTGCACTGATGGAGTCGTAGAGGACGAGCTGCACTGAGACAGACAGAGAGAGAGAGAAAGAGAGAGAGAGAGAGAGAGAGAGAGAGAGAGCCAGAGAGCTCAGACTGTGTTCACACTGCACTGATGGAGTCGTAGAGGACGAGCTGCACTGAGACAGACAGAGAGAGAGAGAAAGAGAGAGAGAGAGAGAGCTCAGACTGTGTTCACACTGCACTGATGGAGTCGTGGAGGACGAGCTGCACTGAGACAGACAGAGAGAGAGAGAAAGAGAGAGAGAGAGAGAGCTCAGACTGTGTTCACACTGCACTGATGGAGTCGTGGAGGACGAGCTGCACTGAGACAGACAGAGAGAGAGAGAAAGAGAGAGAGAGAGAGAGAGAGAGAGAGAGCTCAGACTGTGTTCACACTGCACTGATGGAGTCGTAGAGGACGAGCAGGCACGGATTAACGCACGGGCCTACTGGGCACTTGCCCAGGGCACTGGGCCAGCAGGGGGCCCTGTCAAATTTCCTGTGTCTATTCTTTTCAAATAATTATTTTAATAGTAATTTTATTTTCAGTAAAATTGTGTTAAATATTGAGGAATAATGTGATTATTTTTTTGCAGTTGCAAAGTATTAACTAGTAAATAAATCAAATAAATAATTTTAATGTATTGCTGCGCTGTTGAGAGGGACATCTAGAGGCGAGTGAAAAGCATTGCGTAATATAAAAGTCACGCGTATAGAAGACGTTTACTCCCAAACAAAAACAAAACAAAAACTGAGTTTAAAACCACAACCAAGTTTCAAGACTAGAATTTTTCTAGTCGACTAGTAGTCATTTATTTATGCAAGTAGTCGACTAATCTCACGTTAATATTAATTTCTGCTTAAATACTGAGTGCAATGTGCATGGAGGCATATAGCCTATTCCGCGCTCAAGCGCATGCATAAATCTTGCCGCAAAGCACCTGCAAAAGCAGGCTAATGATAATATGTCTGAAAAAAAAAAAAAAAAAACACTAGGCATTTTTATTGTTTAATAATACAAATATATATATTTCTAAATCAGTGTCGGCTGCAAACATATCTATATCTTCGCTGTAAAGTGGATGCGCCTTTAGAGAGAAATGCACCTTTCATATCATATCAGCCTTCCGCCGGTATTTGCTTTCGATTCGAATTTTTTCGTTTAAAAGTGGACATTTCAAGCTTTATATAGAAATTTTCATCATGTCTGTGAGGCTATAGCCTACACTGTGTTTCAGTTCATTTTTTGAGACGCGCTCCAGTTCACGCCACGGAGACCATGAGAGCGCGCCCTGTTTGTTTTCTTTTATTTTACAAAAACACAACGTTTTCTTGTTATTGTGAGTTTACAAAAAATAAAAGTAGCTACTTGCGACTGATGCATTATTCTTTTCTGTATATGACCAGAAAAGATTGAGTATTTCAAGTTGTTTCCACTGATAGGAAAATGCAAGTGTTCGCGCCGACGCCTGCCATGCAGTGCGCGCTGCACACTCCGCTCAAACACTTTGGATATGCATTTATCTAGGCTAAAGTTAGAGCGAGCTGCCATGCCAGACGGATAAGTCCTTTTTATGTTTAACAAAACAAATCATGTATTTTCTACCTACCGCGAGTAAGCGCTGCACCAGTTTGAAAAAGGTAAAAGCATAACGAGCGTAACGAGAGAGGGGCCCCACTAAGGGGGATGCAGAGATCGTGAGCTTAGAATTATAAGGTTCTATCTCCGTTTAGGGTAGTTCCCGAGATATCAAAGTTTTTATATCCCAGCTGGCAATGGAGAGATGGAACCTTTTTATATTATTAAGAACTACTAACAGAATATTTTTTTACAAAAATAAAACCACACAGGCATTAATAAACACATAATGGATCAGATTATGTCAAAAACTCAATTTTGACCAAAAGTGGAGATAGAACCTATAATTCTAAGCTCACGAGATGTTGCTGCGTCTTTATATTAACATTTCTGATTGTTTAAATGATCAGCCCTCGGGGGCCCCCTTAAAATGCCTGGCTTGCCTGCCCTATTGCGGCGCCTGTGCATACAGGTGCAACACTGTTGTCCAAAAAATTGGTGAAGGGGGCCTTTGAGACATCCGTGCCCAGGGCACATCATCGCCATAATCCGTCCCTGAGGACGAGCTGCACTTCCTCACCCAGTGCAGCAAATATAAACACATCAGAGACACTTATTTCACATTAATAGCTCAGATTTTACCCCAATTCCAACAAGCGAGCCTCACAGACAAACTGTCTTATATTCTGGGAGAGAAAGAAGAGTGTGTTCTCCTGGCAGCGCAGTGTGTGTCTTCCTGCCATCATATGAGGGACAAGGGCTGAACCCTCTTCCCTTAAACTGCTCTCTGGACTTATTATTATTTTTTTTTTTCATTGTGATATATTTATGCATAATATTGAAATGTTTTTTTTTTATTATTATTGTTCAATTTTATGTATCAACATGTGTTTGTATATGTCTATTGCTTTGGCAATATTGTGCTATTTTACACAGTCATGCCAATAAAGCTCATTTGAATTGAATTGAATTGAGAGAGAGAGAGAGAGAGAGAGAGAGAGAGAGAGAGAGAGAGAGAGAGAGAGAGAGAGAGATTCATCATATATACATGTTTCAATCCTGATGTAATAATGACTGTCGGAAAATATAAACATAATGAGCATTTATTTTATTTTTTTCTGATTTAAAATTATAATTGCAATATGTTTAACATAATTCAGATGTAGTCTCACATATAAAGGTGTTTAAGGACAATATGTACTATATTATTTTAACGTAAACCACATTACAGTTTTTAACCTTGTAGAAAATATAAAAGTTTTCTAAAACTATATGAAACAAACACGAATACTGCGTACATTTATAAACACTTGATACATGTTTTGTTTTTACATGTTTTTGTTGGTAACACTATTTTACAGTGTCATTGTTACACGTTACATGTATTTACTATAGTAATAACTATAAATGAACCCTAACCCTATAGTACGTACATCTGCTTAATATTACTCAGCACTTAAATATATAATTACACATTAAAATAAAGTGTTTTTTACTTTGACTTTGATTATTTGTCCCAGACTCATTTACTTTCCTGTTCAACAGTTCTTCTGTATTAGATTCAGTCCAAACTCTCTTTTGATGAAGATTCATAAAGTGATTCAGTCAAAACTGGACATTAAAAAGCAAACGTGTA
>NC_138221.1:68266576-68369076 GCF_964197995.2 Scardinius erythrophthalmus | reverse complement strand
TTCCGACCTTTAACTATCGTGTTAATTGATGTTGATATGCGCGAGGGAGAGAGATACAGCGCTCGTGTCTGAAGATGGTGAGAGTGCGCGCGCGGCCGGGTCTCGGTCTCTCTCTCTCTCTCTCTCTCTCTCTCTCTCTCTCTCTCTCTAAATAATTCGTTGTTACGGCGACTTATTTGTTCCCTCGTTTTAATAAATCGTGGACTCGTTGAACTAACAATTCCCTCCCTCACTTTGATTTAACGAATTACAACGTGGCCACAATATAGTAAAACGAGGGAACAAATTAGTATAACGTGCTGAGGTATTATTAATTCGTGGCCACGAAACACTATTCAGACAAATCCACAAAAATATAGGTCTTTTCCGATTGAGTGAAAGGAGCAAGGGTTTCACCTCTATATTGCGGGACGAGATGCGCGTCTGTTGATGTAACGCACTGCTGTCTTGCCTGGGCTTATTTTGGTCGTCTTTTTGTTGGAGCGAACTTGAACTTGCATAACAGCGAGCCGGTGTTACGGATCAACTGGGGATCATGTTAACTGGGGGAACGCGCGTGCACGAAGATAGTTTTACCTGGATTTCCAGACGGCTACAGATTCGTCGCAGCCATTTTTCACGGATCCATGATTAAAAACGTATGTTTCACCAGTTGTATACACACTAGTATGCATAATAAAGCGATTTGTTTTTGAAGTGTATATTCCTGCGTATTTGACGCAATTTCAAAGAAGTTTAACATACTTTAGTGTCAAGCTCAGAAACCACGTCTATGTTAACATGGGGCATTCGGTTTCATTGGATGAACAGACTTGTCCGCGCACTTCAGAAGACGTGTAAGAATCTTCTTCTTAACATTAGTGGATCATATTTTCTGTAGTGTGTTGTCATGAGTTCTAATCACAAATAACAACAGATGTAGATTAAATTAAAGTAGCTAGACTACCTAAAAGAAACAAATTGCAAAGTCATTTACATTTTTTTCCAGTTGCATTTATTGATCTGCATATAGCCTAACTTTATAATGGATTATTATTTTTTTATATAAAAACACTTGTCAGCTTATTTTACTCTGCTGATTATATTAAGATCTCTTTTCTTAACCAGCTCTGACGCCTCCATATCCTTTTCCCTGGACATAAAGCAGCTGCTTATAGGGTCATGAAGTTAATTATCTCATGAACTTGTAACATTTTCAACAGATTTATAAAATAAAAAATAAATAAAAAATAAAAAATAAATAAAAAATAAAAAATAATTTTGACTCTTCTTCTTTCAGAACAATTCTATATAGCAAATATAGTAATATTGAATTGTACATTGTGTCGAGTTTTCCTGTAGCTCAAACAGTAGAGCGTTGGTGCTTGCAACGTCAAGTCCATGGGTTCGATTCCCAGGGAAAGCAAGAACTGATAAGAATGTAAATGTGTAGCTTGAAATGCAATGTAAGTTGCTTTGGATAAAAGCGTCTGCCACATCTGTACATGTACATTATGCTCAGTAGGAGCATGAACTTGAATGTTGTGTATCTAATGTCTTGTATTGGACATGTAGAGAACACTTTGTCTTTAGTGATTAAAGTCATGTGAAAAACACTGAGAGGCAACCACAAATTGTATTACTGAAATAAGCAAAACATATGATATAGTGATAATGAATTATTACAAATATATACTGATATTCTCTATGGCTAATATTCTCATAGGCCTACATCACTAACCTCTTAATCATTTGTCACCTCACACAATTAGCATGACCCTAGCTCTCTAAAACAATAGGAAATGCTTTATTGTTTACTTTTTTGCTGACCTCTTTAACAAAAGAAATATGACACAATCTTTTTATGTAATATACATTTAAATTATGCCAGTTCTCTTCATTTGACTGGTACCATGAATCTCATTAACATATTCTCTTTACTTGTTATTCATCACATCATGTGCTTTCATTATTGTCGTCTGCTAACCGTTAGGAACAGATTAAAAGGTCTATAAATTAAGTGTCGTTGTTAGGCCATATACTGCCACAGCAAATGGACGCAATTAAAGTTAGACAAATCAAAAACTTTACAGGATAACCAACATCCCGATCGCTGCTCAAGAAAGGAGCGTGATTATATAAAGAAGGAGATGTGAACATTTCACAATGAAGGGTGATGGTGTGTTAAATTGTTCTTAAAAAGATAATACAACTGTGACATTTATTTACTAATATAACATGATTATATTAGATGGAGAGCAGCATAGGTATGAAGGCCAAACTGGCCAATGGGTAAGAAAAATGTATACATATACATTGCAAAACAAGTGACTGTTCTTCATTAACATGTAACTTATTCTATAGTTTGTTCTTCCTTAGATTGAATGTTCAGGATGTTGAAGGTGGGACTGTGTGGTCAGATCTCCCACTGTTGGCAAATACGTCTGTCCTGCATGCATGCACATTTGCCTATTTTTTTCCTTTTTTTTTTTCTTCTTTTGTTATTGTTGCTTTCATACCTGTTAGCTAATAAATATGTTTGTTGAACATTCCTCTGAATAAATGCTGTGGGGGATTCACTGGATCCATAAGCTATGGCTTCTCAATTTTCAACACTCTTTAGGAACATTTATGGAGTGTAGCCTACTGTATGCTTTATGCTTTAACTCATTCCTCAGTAACATTAAAATAACTAATAAATACATGCTTGACATCCCTTTTACCACAGCAGTATTGCTGCTCAATTTAAATTAAGCCACAAATGGGCATCATAACAATAATCTGCGAATACACACGCACTGCAAAGACACAAATGTCAATAGCATAATTTATTTAATCTACTTACAGTTGTTGTCAGATATTTAATTTCATTGAAACGAATGTAACAAAATAATGTGGCCGTGGTCTGTGTCGTGAAATTAAAACACATTAAAACTTCCCTTAACCCTCTGGGCTTCTTCGTAAAATAGTCACACTTAGCTTCCTCCCGCCTGAAAACGGGCGAAGCCTAAAAATTTTACTTTACTTTTTCCCAGGATAACCAATCAAATATATTTTTGTTCTAATGTTTTTTGATTATTATTTAGAATTTTTAGAATTTTTTATGATACTTTGCATTAATTATATAATTTTTATGAGCTATTTTTTCCATTAGAATTAATATATATATTTTTATTTTATTTATTTTATTTTATTTTTCAATAAATGCAACATTTCACATCAAAATAGAGTGCAGGCCTAAAAAAAAAAAATGTTTCAAGTGAGAAGAGCGCCATCTAGTGGCTTCAAAATGTATTAACTCAGCAATCACTGAATGGAACAACACAAATTATATATAATTTTAAAGGCACACTATGCAGCTTTCCGTTTTTGTCAAACAGCGACCCCTAGAGTCGCTGTGGAGTACTTGTATTTAACGTTACTGTCGTAAATAGCACTCGCGCAGAGCCGTCTCTGCACTCACGGCCTGATCCCTTCCGCCCTCTATACCGGTACCTGTTCAATAGGATGGAAGCTGTAATGAGTGGAAATAAGGTGTGGCCCCTTTAAGAGCTGCGCGCGCCCTGTTGAACTGTCGTCGGCAGTCTGTGTTGTATCATGTGCACCTCAAACACCCGTATGCGGGTTATTTCAGTTTGATGCTCATTCTTATCCTACTTTTGTTTATCAAGTAAAGATGTGGATGGTAGAACGGGAGACAGACAGTTACACGAGTTCGACTGGGGAATAAAGTGCAAGTTGTGAGATGCCAATCGCCTCCGTGAGTCTGTCTGGCTCTCGGTAAGCTCTCGGTAATAACTTCATCTGTGAGCTATCCCTATTTCTCCTCCTGACAGAACGCGTTACAAAGCGTCGGACATCGAACAGGCACAGATAACCTCTGAAGATGTCTACTAGTCCATCAACAAGAACGATATTTACTCGAGTCTGACTCCTTGCTCGGGCAGTCTGCCGTTTCCGTTCTTTCGTCCTCCGATAAAGCTTTCCTAGCTTTGTGTGCAGTGCCGTAAAGCAATTTGTTACATCGCGAGACCTGATATCACGCGATACTTCCTGACGCGACCAGCCGGCCCAAAGTTGCAAGGGTGGTTTTTCCGCTCACAGGCGCTCGGGGGATGCGCGACGACCACCATTCAACCCGAAACAAGTCATATAACTATTCCAATGACTCCGAAGCTGTTCGGTTAAGGTAAAAAAGTTACTTAGTGCACCTTTAAAGCTTAGGATCTCAGCTTTTTAATGCATCTAATTACATTTATTAACTCCTAACGAGTGCTGAGTAATATAGAGGAGGGGTTTAGCCGCTGTTTAACGGGGTTCACATTGAGTGTTGTGCTTATTGAGTGACCTGACTTCACCAGAGTGGGTGTGTGTGGATACAGGGCCGGCCCGAGGCATAAGCGAACTAAGCGGCTGCTTGGGGCCCCCTCGCCACCAGGGGGCCCCTAAGCGAGTTTTTTTTTTTTTTTTTTTTTTTTTTTACATATTAATTAAATTAAACAAGTGACATAAATTAATTAATGGATTAATAATTCAAGACAAGAAAATTCTGATTTCATGATCAATATACCTGCCTACAACTGCTGCTGTGTCTGCCAGTGTTTGAGTCATGCGCATAACCTCGCGTGCATAGAAAATTCGTGCGCAAAGTCACGGTAATGTTAAGCCATTTCACACAAATTTGATTTGATCAATGATTTATCCTTTAAATTTAATGATATTCAGAACAGAACAAGAATAAAAAAATAACTATAAACAAGCCAAAACGAAATAATTTAAAGCGAAAGTGAAAGCGGATCTCTCTCATTAGAATCAAAATGTTTCAACATTCGCGATAGATTTGGATGGTAAACTATTCTTTATTATAGGCTTCTTTGTACTTCACCCACGTTCCAATATCGAGGGAAAAAATCATCCTCTTCACAAGCGCAAAAATGTGCTTGAAATCCAATATCGAGGGAAAAAATCATTCTCTTCACATGCGCAAAAATGTGCTTGGAAACATCACAGTGGAGCGGTGCTTAGGCTACGCAGCGCTGAATGGTACGAATTGTAGGCTACTACTGACTATTTAAAAAGAGCAGTGTAATTTTTATATGTTAGTTTGACTATTTTATTATTATATTTTATTACGGCTATAACGAACAGGCTGCGATGTCAAGATTGCGGTGCTGGAATATGTTGTGTGTGTGTGTGTGTGTGTGTGTGTGTGTGTGTGTGTGTGTGTGTGTGTGTGTGTGAGGCGCAGGCGCGATCGAACAGTGGAAACATAAACACATACTCCGTCATGTTCATATAAGACATCATTCAAACTGCAAAGGGTTGCAAAACGGTGGAGGATATTTTGCAAATAAAATTTTTTTTAATATGTTTTTTGACAGTTTGTTTTCAGAAGTTTCAAAGAGTTAGTAAAAGAGTAAAGAAAAAGTTAAAACATTTTTATTTAAGTATCTATTTTTTATTAAGTAGGCTATTTATTTTGTATTAATACATAACCTCATTGTATTAATTTATAATGTAACATTATAGAGTGACATTGTGTCAATAATCGTCAAGCACAGGTGACTCTGCGTGGTGGGAGGGGGCCCCCAAATCAAATTCTGCTTAGGGCCCCCAAAAGGCTCGGGCCGGCACTGTGTGGATATTAAGTGTGTTGTGTGAATTGAGGGTCACAGCAGGCCATCTCCCTCCTAATTAAGCTTTCTCGTGTATTTGTTTTTTTTGTATTTATTATTTCTTTATTTTGAAGTTTTGTAAAGTGGTGTTTGTTTTCCTTTTCTTTTTGACATGTGAATATTGAGCCCTTGATGTTAATGTATTGATGGTTTTAAATTGTGTATTTGAATAAAGCTGCTTCATCTTTAGTACTCCCTGGCCTATGTCTCTCTGCTCACCCATTTCTTTTGGTTACGAACCTGTGCGCCCCCTGTCTTGGGGCTGAGTTCCCGGGATATACCGGGTGGCGTAGTCGACCGTTATATAATTGTTGTTTCATACAGTCCCCTCAAGTACCTGACGCCACTGGCCACAGTATCAAACTGTTTTTCTAACCTGTGAAGACAGCTCTTCAGTGAAGGCCAGCTAGTGTTCTCGTACAGTTTTTTATTCCTTTTGCAAAGAAATTGCCGTTTTTTTAATAAGCAGGAAAAATTTCCGACTTTAAACAAATACCCATTTAAATGCTTAGGATGTTTGCGTTGTAAAAATGTACAGGGAGACTTTAGATTTAAAAACGGTGTCTCGTTAGGCAATGTTTTCTCAGTCAAATCATAAAATTTCCTATTGATTCAATAGAAGGCGTGAGCTCACTAGAGAATACCAATATGGCGGCGCGGGGGCTTCACTGTTTATGACGTCATGAGCGATCCAGTCACTCTATATAGATCAGTGGTTTAGAGCAGCGTTTCTCAAACTTTTTCTGGCATTCTCCACTTTGGAGGTAAGAAAGGGTTAATACAATGTATTTTATTACCATTTCATTTTAAAAACAAAATCAAATAACAGCATTACAAACTTTCAAATAGAGAAAATAAAAGTGCAATTATATTATCACTTTGCATGAAATAAGACTTTGTTCAAAAGTAAATAATAATAATAATAAAGCAATTGTGTTTTGCCTATGATAACATCGAATTAAAATAAAATAAGTGTGGACAAGTTGTGCTTTGCTTCATTTTGTCACTTTGCAAACTGCATGCAAAAAGAACAAACAAAATTGACACAAAAAAAAGACTAATCTTACTCGCTATTTTTTCAAAGGCGACCGTTATTTAGAGCGTATCACTTTATTGTTTCCATGGTGACGCGTCATTGCTAGTCACGTGACACACCGCAACCACAATAGAGCATCACAGTCCCGCCCACAGCCCGAGAGCGCTTAGGTGCCGGAAGTAAATTTCCCATTCATTTCTCCCATTGACCTTTTGGGAAAATCCGTATCTAAAGAGTTTTAGAGCATGTCTGAGGATAACCAGCTACGGCTGAACTCATAAGCATACAACATATCATTTCGAGTGAAAAAACGAAGAGAAAATCCAAAAAAAGTCAAAGGTACAAGACTGTGTACATATTTTCATTTCCGAGCGAAGGAACTACTCATCCCATAAACCACCGCGCCTCACTGAAGTCGACTGAAGCCACAACCGCGAAAGAGCTTTTTGAGCGACTTCCAAATCTGACGACGGCCACGCAAACCTTTTTACACGCATATATATATATATATATATATATATATACACATACATACATACATATATATATATATATATATATATATATATATATATATATATATATATATATATATATATATATATATATATACACACATATAACAATTTTATTTTATATAGGCCTATATATAAAATTGTGTTTTTTTTAAGCCACTACACAGACAGTAATCAACATTTATACCACTCAAGTCAGTCAAAAGAGACAGTGCTGTGACAAAACATTGCATGACAACAAATCATCTGCACAAAAAATACAAAGTGAGCTTCAACAGCGGATGTCAAGCTGATGAGGGAAAGTTACTACACATAGTTAACTACTGTCTGCCTTTTTCCGTCGACTTGTGGCTGTCAGACTGCATATGAGATTTAACGGCGTTGATTCCCATTGTAGCTACCCAACTTAAATACCTTTTTACAAACGCTGCAAAATCCTTCTTTATTTTGACCACCAACGGGCTGCAACCATGTCCTAAATTGTTTGTCTTCCTTGCACTTTCCCATTTTTCTGGTCTAGTTTTATTCCTGTTGTTCCTGCTGTTCAAAATGCCCGCGTCATCTCCGCATCACGGCAACTTTGCTCCGGTCGGAGGCAATCACCAAACTGGTTCCGCGTGTTTTTAATCACACTAACGTACATATTTTGCGACAGCAAATAAAAAAAATTAATTATGAATGCTATATTCAAATAAATTCATAATATAAAATTGTCTTCAAAACGATTTTAATGCCTGTAGGATTACAATTTAATGCTTTTTTAATGCCATTTAAGGCCCTAATTATCGCAAAATCCTTTTAATGCTTTTTAATGCCCCGCGGAAACCCTGTTTTAACCCATTTAATCCACAATAGTGACCGTAAAAAAATGTTTAATTTCTAAGGCTATAAAAATGTTACTAAATGATCTATCAATGCATTTCCAGCAGATATTGCAATAATAAAGGGTCTCAATGAAATATGTGCAGTGTCGCATGTTTACTGTAAATTGTCACATGACCAGAGCTGTTTACTTCCTGTTTGCGCCAAGAGAAGAGGATGGCAGCAAGAAAGCTCCCAAAGAATATGTTAGTAAAGTATGTTAACATAAAGATAGGACATAGATTTTTGGTACACATCATGTTTAAGGTGTCTAGTATTGATATATGCATTTGCAATTACTCAACTTTGTTTAATGTGGTCATAGAACTCACAAACATGTCAACGGCAACAATAGTGACCGGTGGGATAACCCATTGTATCTACATGCTAATACACATAGGCTAACTGTTCTACCTTACTTTCTGCTGCTACCTAACTTTCTACCTAATTTTACACACAGACACACACACAGAAACACACACACACACGCACGCACGCACGCACACACAGACACACACACACACACACTGCACAGGTCAAATAGACCTATATTCAGTCTGTCCAATGGTTGATACAACTCACACAAACACACACACACACACACACACACACACACAGAGAAAAACACACACAGAAACACACACACAGAAACACACTGCACAGGTCAAATAGACCTATATTCAGTCTGTCCAATGGTTGATACAACACACACACACACACACACACACACACACACACACACACACACACACACACACACACACACACACACAGAAAAACACACACAGAAACACACTGCACAGGTCAAATAGACCTATATTCAGTCTGTCCAATGGTTGATACAACACACACAAACACACACACACACAAACACACACACACACACACACACACACACACACACACACACACACACAAAAACACACTGCACAGGTCAAATAGACCTATTCAGTCTGTCCAATTGTTGATACAACACACACACACACACAGAAACACATACACAAACACACTGCACAGGTCAAATAGACCTATATTCAGTCTGTCCAATGGTTGATACAACACACACAAACACACACACACACACACACACACACACACACACACACACACACACACACACACACACACACACACACACACACACACACACACACACACACAGAAAAACATATTTGTTTTGTGGCTACTTAAACATACGAGAGTAGTTTTTTTCCCCGTTTCTAAAAAAAAAAAATCCCAAATCTGTGACCCTGGTCTTTATTCGGAATATGTTCTATAAAAATAAAAAGCATTTGATTTATCATTTGCGATGTCCGTTTAAGCATTTGATTTGCCATTTTCGATGTTGGTTTTAGCATTTGATTTATAATTTGAGCATTTGATTATTTAACTAGAAAAAAAAGTTTGTTGAGACAAACTTTAAGTTGGCTTGAGAAAGCCGGACCAGAGAGTTTAAAGAAGTTAAAAGTAGTTAGAAGTTTTAAGTAGTTTGAAGTTTAAAGTAGTTTAAATTTTGATTGATAAATTAGTTAGAAAGAAAGAATAGTTAGAAAGAAAAAAGATTAGTTAGAAAGAAAAAGAAAGAAAGATTAGTTAGAAAGAAAGAAATATTAGAAAGAAAGAAAAAAAATAGTTAGAAAGAAAGAGAAAGATAGATAGATTAGTTAGAAAAAAGAAAGATAAGTTAAAAAGAAAGATTAGTTAGAAAGATAGATTAGAAAGAAAGATTAGTTAGAAAGAAAGCAAGCAAGAAAGAAAGAAAAGATTAGTTAGAAAGATAGATTAGAAAGAAAGATTAGTTAGAAAGAAAGCAAGCAAGAAAGAAAGATTAGTTAGAAAAAAGAAAAAAGATTAGTTAGAAAGAAAAGAAAGATTAGTTAGAATGAAAGAGAAAGAAAGATAGATTAGTTAGAAAGAAAGAATGAAAGAAAGAAAGAAAGCAAGCAAGAAAGAAAGATTAGTTAGAAAGAAAGCAAGACAGAAAGAAAGAAAGAAAAATAATAGGTAGAAAGAAAGAAAGAAAGAAAGAAAGAAAAAAGAAAGAAAGATAAGTTAGTTAGAAAGATAGATAGATAGATAGATGGATAGAGAGATAGATTAGTAAGAAAGAAAGATAGATAAGTTAGTTAGAAAGATAGATAGATTAGTAAAAAAGAAAGATAGATAAGTTAGTTAGAAAGATAGATTAGTAAGAAAGAATGAAAGATAAGTTAGTTAGAAAGATAGATAGATTAGTTAGAAAGAAAGAAAGATAGACAAGTTAGTTAGAAAGATAGATAGATTAGTAAGAAATAAAGAAAGATAGATAAGTTAGAAAGATAGAAAGATAGATAGATTAGTAAGAAAAAAGAAAGATAGATAAGTTAGTTAGAAAGATAGATTAGTAAGAAAGACAGAAAGAAAGATAAGTTAGTTAGAAAGATAGATAGATTAGTTAAAAAGAAAGAAAGATATATAAGTTAGTTAGAAAGATAGATAGATTAGAAAGAAAGAAAGATAGATAGATACGTTAGTTAGAAAGATAGATAGATTAGTTAGAAAGAAAGAAAGATTGTTAAGTTAGTTAGAAAGATAATAGATTAGTAAAAAATGAAGATAGATAAGTTAGTTAGAAAGATAGATAGATTAGTAAGAAAGAAAGAAAGATAGATAAGTTTGTTAGAAAGATAGATAGATTAGTTAGAAAGAAAGAAACATTGTTAAGTTAGTTAGAAAGATAGATTAGTAAAAAATGAAGATAGGTAAGTTAGTTAGAAAGATAGATAGATTAGTAAGAAAGAAAGATAAGTTAGTTAGAAAGATAGATAAGTTAGAAAGAAAGAAAGATAGATAAGTTAGTTAGAAAGAGATAGGTATATTAGTTAAAAAGAAAGAAAGAAAGAAAGAAAGATAGATAAGTTTGAAAGATAGATGGATTAGTTAAAAAGAAAAAAAGATAGATAAGTTAGAAAGATAGATGGATTAGTTAAAAAGAAAGAAAGATAGATAAGTTAGTTCAAAAGATAGATTAGTTAAAAAGAAAGAAAGAAAGAAAGAAAGAAAGAAAGAAAGAAAGAAAGAAAGATAAGTTAGTTAGAAAGAAAGATAGATAGGTAAGTTAGTTAGAAAGACAGATAGATTAGTTAAAAAGAAAGAAAGAAAGAAATTAAAAGATAGATAAGTTAGTTAGAAAGATAGATAGATTAGTTAAAAATAAAGAAAGAAAGATAAGTTAGTTAGAAAGATATATAGATTAGTTAAAAAGAAAGAAAGAAAGATAGATAAGTTAGTTAAAGATAGATAGATTAGTAAGAAAGAAAGAAAGAAAGAAAGAAAGATAAGTTAGTTAGAAAGATAGATAGATCAGTAAGAAAGAAAGAAAGATAGATAAGTTAGAAACATAGATAGATTAGTTAGAAAGAAAGAAAGAAAGATAGATGTTAGTTAGTTAGAAAGATAGATAGATTAGTAAGAAAGAAAGATAGATAAGTTAGTTAGAAAGATAGATAGATTAGTAAGAAAGATAAGTTAGTTAGAAAGATAGATCAGTAAGAAAGAAAGAAAGATAGATAAGTTAGTTAGAAAGATAGATAGATTAGTAAGAAAGAAAGATAGATAAGTTAGTTAGAAAGATAGATAGATTAGTAAGAAAGAAAGATAGATAAGTTAGTTAGAAAGATAGATAGATTAGTAAGAAAGAAAGAAAGAAAGAAAGAAAGAAAGAAAGAAAGAAAGATTAGTTAGAAAGAAAGAAAGAAAGAAAGAAAGAAAGAAAGAAAGAAAGAAAGAAAGAAAAAGAAAGAAAGCAAGGAATAAAGAAGGATTAGTTAGAAAGAAAGAAAGATTAGTTAGAAAGAAAGAAAGAAAGAAAGAAAGAAAGAAAGAAAGAAAGATTGATTAGTTAGAAAGAAAGATAGATTAGTAAGAAAGATAGATAGATAAGTTAGTTAAAAAGATAGATAGATTAGTTAAAAAGAAAGAAAGATAAGTTAGTTAGAAAGATAGATATATTAGTTAGAAAGATAGAAAGATTAGTAAAAAAGAAAGAAAGATAGATTAGTAAGAAAGAAAGAAATATAGATAAGTTAGTTAGAAAGATAGATAGATTAGTAAGAAAGAAAGATAGATAACTTAGTTAGAAAGATAGATAGATTAGTAAGAAAGAAAGAAAGAAAGAAAGAAAGAAAGAAAGAAAGAAAGAAAGAAAGATCAGTTAGAAAGAAAGAAAGAAAGAAAGAAAGAAAGAAAGAAAGAAAGAAAGAAAGAAAGAAAGAAAGAAAGGAATAAAGAAAGAAAGAAAGGAATAAAGAAAGAAAGAAAGAAAGAAAGAAAGAAAGAAAGAAAGAAAGAAAGAAAGAAAGAAAGAAAGAAAGAAAGAAAAAGAAAGAAAGAAAGAAAGGAATAAAGAAGGATTAGTTAGAAAGAAAGAAAGATTAGTTAGAAAGAAAGAAAGAAAGAAAGAAAGAAAGAAAGATTGATTAGTTAGAAAGAAAGATAGATAGATAAGTTAGTTAAAAAGATAGATAGATTAGTTAAAAAGAAAGAAAGATAAGTTAGTTAGAAAGATAGATAGATTAGTTAGAAAGATAGAAAGATTAGTAAAAAGAAAGATAGATAGATTAGTAAGAAAGAAAGAAATATAGATCAGTTAGTTAGAAAGATAGATAGATTAGTAAGAAAGAAAGATAGATATGTTAGAAAGATAGATAGATTAGTAAGAAAGAAAGAAAGAAAGATAGATAAGTTAGTTAGAAAGATAGATTAGTTAGAAAGATAGAAAGATTAGTTAAAAAGAAGGAAAGATAGATTAGTAAGAAAGAAAGATAGATAAGTTAGTTAGAAAGATAGAAAGATTAGTAAGAAAGAAAGAAAGAAAGAAAAAGAAAGAAAGAACGAAAGATAGGTTAGTTAGAAAGATAGATTAATTAGAAAGAAAGATAGATAAGTTAGTTAGAAAGATAGATAGATTAGTAAGTAAGAAAGAAAAAAAAGATAGATAAGTTAGTTAGAAAGATAGAAAGATTAGTAAGAAAGAAAGAAAGAAAGAAAGAAAGAAAGAAAGAAAGAAAGAAAGAAAGAAAGAAAAAGAAAGAAAGAAAAAGAAAGAAAGAACGAAAGATAGGTTAGTTAGAAAGATAGATTAATTAGAAAGAAAGAAAGATAGATAAGTTAGTTAGAAAGATAGATAGATTAGTAAGAAAGAAAGAAAGATAGATAAGTTAGTTAGAAAGATAGATAGATTAGTTAGAAAGAAAGAAAGACAGATAGTTAGATAGATAGATAGATAGATAGATAGATAGATAGATAGATAGATAGATAGATAGATAGATAGATAGATAGATAGAGAAGGTTTGAAGATAGATAGATAGATGGATAGATAAGGTTTGAAGATAGATAGATGGATAGATAAGGTTTGAAGATAGATAGATAGATAGATAGATAGATAGATAGATAGATAGATAGATAGATAGATAGATAGATAGATAGATAGATAGATATAGAATGGTAGTTTAATTGAGTCTAGGGCTTCAGAGAATTTAGATTTGAGATTTTGGTTTGTGCACTAATGGGCCACCGTAGTCTTGGCTCAATTTGAGCAGTCTGCAATGAAAGTCTATGGGATTTTTATGATTTTTAATATTAATTTTTAAGAAAACCGTAACTCAAACCAGTCTGAAAAGATATAGCACACCAAGTCAGAACAGTATGAAGGTCTGACCCGAGTTTGTAGCTTGAACGGTCTAGGGCGAGTTAGTGTCCCAAAATTTGCGGTCAGAAAAAGAAGAAGAAGAATAATAATAAGTTTAAATAGGATTTCAGTAAGTTGGCTTTCTCAAGCCAACTTAATTATGACAGGTTTATAGCCTACTAGGTTGATAATGAAAATTAAAAATCAAATGCAAGTGCATATTGATTTGTTTGTTTTTTAAACAGTTCATGCTTTCCCGAATGAGAAAATAAAATTGCATTTGAGCATTTGATTTATCATTTGAGCAGGCCACATCCACACATTTCCCTCGTTCTAAAAATAAATTCCGTAAACATAGCGTCGTCTCAAGAAATATCTACGTACACACAAAACCACTGAAAACGATGTAGTCTGCATGCCAGACCATTATGTGGTGCTGTAATTCTGCCACAGAGATAGGCCTACACTAAAAACAGAGAAGACAACCTTGCGCGCTGTATACAATAATATTAGGCTCAGTAGCTGCTTCTTTTCTTTTTTCTTTTCACCAAGAACTTTATTGAACAATATGAACAATAGGCCTGGTACAAAATAGGGATGAGTGATGATATTTGATTAGTTAGTGGATGCATAAAGCTTGCCACAAAGAACCGGCAAAAGTAATAACTATGAATGTGTCAAATAGCCTATAGCAAGGAGACATTTTAATTGTTTATTAATAAACTAGTGTTTTCTGTGTCAGTCTCGGCTGCAAATATGTTGACGATGCTGACTCGCCATCTTTGCAGTAGTGAACGTGCCTATAGAGAGAAATGCACATTTCAAACGGAACCGGATTACATTAGAGAACAGTTGTCTGTTTCTTTTAGTTTTGAATTGTTTTGTTTAAAAGTAAACATTTCAAGCTTTCTGTGGATATATTTATGAGTTTCGGTTCATTTACGAGACGAGCTCCAGTTCACGAGCAATGCAATCACGCCGGCGCCTCCATGTCCTGATTATACTGTCTGCTATATTTGTTAAATTTGCTATATATATTAAGTTCAACGTAATCAACATACACTTCTGGTCAAAAGTTTTAGAACGGTAAGATTTTTTTATGTTTTTAAAAGAAGTCTCTTCTGCTCACCAAGGCTGCATTTATTTGATAAAAACAATAAAAAACAGTAATATTGTGAAATATTATGACAATTTAAAATGACTGTTTTCTATGTTAATATATTTTAAAATGTAATTTATTCCTCAGATGAAAGCTGAATTTTCAACATCATTACTCCTGTCTTCAGTGTCATATGATCCTTCAGAAATCAGTATAAATATGCTGATTTTATGCTCAAAAAACATTCATCATTATTTTCAATGTTGAAAACAGTTGTGTACAATTTTTTTTTAAAATTCTTTGATGAAAAGAAAGTTCAAAAGAACAGCATTTATTTGAAATATAATATTTTCTAACATTATAAATGTCTTTACTGTAACTTTTGATCAGTTTAACTCATCATTGATGAATAAAAGTATTGATTTATTTTATTTATTTCCCCCAAAAATAAAATGAAAATTCTTACTGACCCCAAACTTTTGAACGTTAGTGTTTAATGTTACAAAAGCTTTCCATTTCAGATAAATGCTGTTCTTTTGAACTTTCCATTCATCATAGCATCATGAAATAAAAATGTAAAAAACTGTTTTCAACATTGATGTTATTATTTACTTGATAAATGATTTTGATTTACTCATAAATGTTTCTTGAGCATCAAATCATCATATTAGAGTGATTTCTGAAGGATCATGTGACACAGAACTGGAGTAATGATGCCAAAAATTCAGCTTTGATCACAGGAATAAACTACACTTTACTATATATTTACATAGAAAACAGCTGTTTTAAATTGTAATAACATTTCACAATATTACTGTTTTGTTTGTATTTTCAATCAAATAAATGCAGCCTTGGTGAGCAGAAGAGACTTCTTTTAAAAACATTAAAAATCCGACTTTTGACCGGTAGTGTAGATTAAATTAAAAAATAACATTATTTAAACATAAATATGAAACTAAATACGTTTTATTTAATGGCTACAACACGTAGGCCTACAGTACAGAGAAATTTAAGGTCGGAGTGGAATTTGAGCGAACGCGTTTTACCAGTGAGCATGAGGGGTAGGGCTGCGTTTTTCCAATAATAATCAAATAAATGTCTTAATCAGACAACAGACAAGCATCATAGCATAAGAAAGAAAATATAAAGAAACAAAGAAGTAAAATAAAGAAATAAAATAAAAATCCATTCAAGTAAATAATAACAAAAGAGATAAAAGAGGCTCAGTAGGTTCTGCAGCACGAACACAAGTATGTAGTCCGCAGTTGTTGCTGTTACGTGACTTAGCGGTGTCTGACTGGGCACGTTTCACAACATATACGGATTGGCTGTACACACAAAAACGCAAGGGTGTCGTTTTCAGATTTCTCCACTCTGGGACCCGGTTTAAAAGAATAGCGGTTTCAGTCTCCCGAAACGCCGGATCTGGACGAAACGCCGATACGATACAAAATGTTTACGTATACAGCTAAACGTGTCTCCGTGTGGACAGGGCCTGAGTGAGTAACCTACAGTGGGCAATTGATGTTGAAAAGACATCAAATTGACTTCAAAACCAATCCATGACATTGATTTGATGTAAACTGAATGTCAAACATATCGACCAAACCAATTTCAGTGTGGGTATTAACTTTCTCTTTTCACCTAATTACCACTGGAAGACATTGCCTTTCAAACTGACCTTAAAATGATATGCAGTATCTTGATCAAGTCTTGACTAACTTTTGACGTCAAATTGATATCAAGGTGCCCGCTGGGTAAAAAAGCTTGTTGGTTTAATTAATTACAGCGAAGTTAAGTTAAGATAAACTACATTATTAAATAAGTGCACTAACAGCTGCTGCTCTTCTCTCTTCCCGCTCTCTACATTCATCCTTGATGAATAAAAGTATTGATTTCTTACATTTTAAATCCATCTTTTTGGCGGTTAGTGCAGTTTACAGCACAACAGCTCCGTCTCATCTCTGTTTCTGCTAGATATGCTGTAAAGATTGCTGCTTTCTGCCCCCTAGTTGTGCGCGCATCTCTGTGATGACGTTGCACAGAAACCCATCTATGAGTACATTCATAAGCCACATGTTCACACAAAACATGAAAGCACACAGCCAGTGTAAAACACAAGCTTTTACACAGCACAAGACAAAACACGACATGAAAGCACGCGGCCAATGTAAACACGAACCGTGTGCTACACAGAACACAACAACACACAGCGAACTCGAAAAAACACACGACAAGACAGAGCGCACGAGAACAAGTGAATGCACATCCTGCGCGCTCACAACAGAATACAAACACGCGGAGCATGAATGTCCGAATCCCGGCACAGAACCAAAGCCAAACTAGACCAGGATCCAAACATGGATTACCATGATGATAAATAGTGTACACTTTAAATCAGTGCAGGGCTCCAGACTAACTTTTCCACTGGTTGCACTGGTTCTACTAACTCTCTCAGTTGGTCGCACCAGCACATGATTTGGTCGCAATCTTTTATGTTTTGTTGCTACCACAGTGCATGCCGATGAATAGTTGTCTTAATCTGCATAACCTAGTTTTGCACTGATGTAAAAAGACTGACAGTGACACGAAACCTCATGTTGGAAAAATGTTTTAATATTTTAACTACCAAAAGAAAACCATTATAAAATCCTAATTTATGCGTTTCATCATCAGTGCGCCATGCGCGTGTACATGACTGATAACAGGAACTTTAAGCAGCAGCTGCTGATACAATGGGAACGGTTTCCTGTTGCGCACGCGCTAATTGTGACCGTTTTACAACTACATCGCTGCAGACGCACACAAGTCAAATTCACACTGGAAGCATTTATACAGTGTCAGAGCAGCGGCTCCAAAGCTATATATATAATTGAGCATTTTTACTATACAGTTTTTGTATAACAGTAAAATAAATGCGCTCTCTCATTTGATTTGGGTAGTGCTAAAGCCTATATAGGCTACATGTCTGTGTATTACATTGTAGCGTTTATACGCCCACGTATAAATATTATTAATTATTATTCATAACGAATTATGATCAATAATTAATAATTTAATTATTTTCAATTATTTACTGTAACAGAATCAATAATATGATAATTTATCAGTTCATCCAATGAACAGAAAGCATAAACAATTATTAACTCTAGGAAATATAATATCTTCCTGGCCAAGAAAGAATAACCCCCTAACAGTAAATTAAGAAATAGGGTAAAAGCATAGGTAACTTTTGATCGAAGTTCAAGACAATAAAATTTGATAAGCACATACACAAGCAATCTCTTTTCAAATACAAACAATACTTTGTTGATTATATACTAACACGTACAGCTAATGTCTAACACAAACACACACACACGCACACACACACACACATTCATACGAGTTGCAGAAAGGAAGAGAGTGAGGGAAGAGTGGGTTTAAGAGTGAAAGGATGAAATCTCACGATCCCATAAGCACTTAGACATGACCTGAACGAACCATCAAACATTAAATTAACCCTTCTATCGTTTTAGGCAGGTTATTAAAGTTAAAATACACCAGTTTAGCTTTCAGTCTGGAGGTTACTTGCTTGTCTTCTCGTTCCTTTTTGGAATTCCTTTGGTCAGCGTCAAAGGGGTTCGTTTGTTGGTTATGGTCTTCTCGTGCTTGGATAGATGCGGCGAGAACCAGTCACGTGTGGCTGGCGGTTGCTGATGGTTGAATGAGTCTTTGAAGTTGAAAGCGTGCGTTGCAGCCGCGAATCAGGGAACGAAACTTTGCAGCAAAACTTAACTTAAAACCGAGACTTTCAATCGGAAAATAAAGGAAGACTTAGAAAAGAAAAGAAGACTTAGACGAGAGTAGTAAGACGGCTTGAATGAAACTGTTTAACCCATGTTCTTCAGATCTTGATTTGGGTTATTTCTGCTCGTTTGTTACATGGTACTAGTCTGCCGGAACTTAGAGAGCTTAGAGCTTTTAGAGCAGCGAGAGAGATTCGAGAGCAGCGAGAGAGAGAGATTTGTTTTTGGGTCTAAGGTTTTAAACTAAAAGTTTGTCCAACCTCCAGGATGAGTTCTGACCAATTAGACACTGGCTTTGTTTCATCGTAAATCTGGGGTGTTGGTGTGTTTTCTAGCTCTTAAGCAGAGAGGACAGAGGCTACAGTTTAGACATGATTTCTAATTAAAAGAAGATCAAAACATATTACACCGATATCATTCAAGCCATCTTGCTAGTTGTGTTCGTAAGATAGCATTGATATGAAACAGTACACACTTTCATTCATTCACTCCTTCTAATAGTTAATATAATAACTATTACCTGAATTAAATGGGATCAAAACATATTATCTTATTAAAATATGCATATAAGTGGTGGAAACAACCCAGGATTAGGTAGTTGCATGATTGTTTGATCATGAGTCCATTGAAAATTGTTCTTGAATGATTTTATGTATAGTTATTGATAAGAATCAGTTCTCTGGTGAAGAGACAGAACTCTGTTTGTTCAGAGGTCTTAAGGAGGAGGGGTCAGGAATGCTGTGGTGTCATTTCTGAACCAATTTGTCTTTTAAAAACCCCCTCATATTGACAAGTTCTTCCTTTAGCTGGGCTCATAAAAGTTCTTAGTTGGGGGTTTTCGTTGGTTTGGTCATTAGAAGGGTCTTTTGCAGACTCTGTGGCGCCAGGATGGGTGACTTATGGCTCTGGACTGTGAGGACACTGTCTTTATCTTAACCAGTCCGTAGTTGGCCACAAAGCTAGCCATTGACCAGTTATTTAGTTAGTGTTGGGGGAGGCTCTTTTAAATAGCCAGAGTGATGAGGATCATTTGACGTTCTGAACAAATCTTCTGTTTTGTTCGGCAGGAAGTAGAGAGTTTGAATTAATTTTCTGGAAGAAAATTAGTCTGTGGTTGATTTCTTCTCATTGTCGTTACATATCCCCCCTTCGGTCGACGATGTGTTGAGTAGAAGACATCGGTGAACGCTTGAGAAATGGGTAGAGGAAGCAAACACAAACAGCAAACAACAAGACAACACCTCCATGACTGGTCACTTTACTGGTGCAGGGCATTAGATTACCTAGGCATAAACAGGTTCACTCTCTCAATATAGTTAATCACGTTGACTAAAGTTTAGTTCAATTTTAGGACGTTATCCTAATTTGTTTTGGGACGGTGATTAATTAATTTTGTGACTAAATTTGATTTGTTTGTTTTATTCTCTTCTAAATTGTTCTAGGTTTAGACCAATTTACCTTTCAATTTGTGATTCGAATGATGCAGGGAGTTCTCTGGCTCACATTCGTTTTGAGGTGACTTACAAATATTAGGCGTGGTGTGTCAATCCTATTATTGTGACCTTGACCCTTATGGGGCGGACAGGCATTTTACCTAATAAAAGAAGAAAAGGAAGGAAGGAAGAGGTAAAACAAAACAAAGCAGTTGAGTGTTCCTCCTGATATGACTTGTAACTACTGTTGCACAGCTAAGGTGTCAGGGATCATGATGTAATGATAGGTGTTCTCAGGTGTACTTGTTGGATGAGTAGTTAGTTGCCATGTTTCCTATGGTAAGTGTAGCTAAGTTGTTAAGCTAGTTTCTGAAGTTAGTTTCTACCTGTGGGGGAAAACATGTTTGTTGAATGTTTTGCACAGTAGAGGCGGTTAACTTCTGTATGTTAGTGAGTATGTTAGGGATGTTGTGTAGTGTATGTATGTATGTATTAGGGATGTATGCATGTATGTATGTATGGTCAGATCTGTTTCAGTCTGTTTTGCTCCCCCCTTTGCTTGATGGCTTAGCTTTGATGAGCTTGTTGCCTCTTTGCCTTGGAAAAGGGATCTTCGGTGATCTGCTGGGAGTCAAACCAGTAAGGCAGGAAGTTCTCTGGCAGACATTGGGAGGCAGTTTGGCATGGCTGCGTGAAGCTGTGGTGCAAAACTTGGTCTCCGTTGTTGCATTCCTCCGATGATACCTTTTGGTTGTGACAGACTTTCTGACGTTCTGGGCTTACTGTTGTTTCTGTAGCACACATATGGTTCTTGAGTTTGGAGCTCGTTTGGTGGTTTCTTTATGAGTGATGGGTAGCCAGGATGGTGTTTTCTGGTACCTCTGGGTGTTTGTCAGTGGTTGACTGTGAGAGACCACTTTGTTCTGTGTTGTTGTAGAACAAGTGGTTGTCATCTTCATTATGAAGGTGTATCAGATGAATCAGTGGTCTTCCGTGTTCAGCCTGTTTTCTAGGAACACTTCCAGTCGCCTCATTAGTTGCTCCATGTCTTTTGAGGGTAAACTGTCTTGTTCTTGGGCATACTCAGTGCTGTGCTTAACTGAGTGGTGCCGAGGTGGGTTTCCTGAGAAGCGTGGCTGGTCCCATGACTTTTCCATGTGGTTGGTGTGGTATCTGTCATCAGCATGGGAATCACGTTCTCTGTGCTTCTTACGAAGAACTGTGGTGTTGTCATGCCACTGGTTGTCTTCCAGTGCAAGGCTTGTGTCTTGGCTGAAGGAGTTTGAAACTGTGGATGTTTTCAAACCTTTCTTTGAGGACATCTTCTGTTTGATGTGGGCCTTGTGGGTCAGGTCACGTAACTGTTGAATTGTCATTGTGTCTGCGCAGGCCTCGAGACCAAGATGATGACTTAATCCGGGGTGCAGGTTTCTCAGAAAGAGGTTTTTGAAGTTCACATCCTCCTCTTGTTCAGGTGAGTTATGTGCACCAAAGAAGGCTTGTCGAAAACGGTGGTAGTATGCTTGGGGAGTCTCGTGTCGACCTTGTTTGGTTTCCAAGGCGATTAACACACCGTGTTCTGACTCTGGGCCTGTGAATTCTTTTATCAGTGTCTCACATAGCAGCTGGTAGTTTGACTTGACATGAGCAGGTTGCCGGTCTAGGAAGCTTCGTACCTCTGAACTGGATGTCGATCTGAGGAGGTAGAACTTGTCTCTGTCAGTCACATGTGGTCTCACTTCTAGGTGGAAGTTGATATCTCGGATGTGGGACTGGATGTCCGGGCATTCCGTGGAGTTCGGGTTGAACTGAGTGATATTCTTAACCAGCTTGTTGAGATCTTTAAAGGTCATCGCCGGTGCAGCTCTGGGGTCTGCCTGGATGAGCTCTCGTTGCTTGTTGGCAGGGAACGGTTCTGTGGTGAAGGCCTGTGACGTTTTGGGTTGTGGCCATTCACTTCTTTCACTGTATGGCAGTTCTTGGATGGAGGACTCTGTCCTGCTAGGCAGTGGTGATGCTGAGGGAGGTCTCTCCCTTCTTGGCTCTGGTTTCTGTTGGAAAATGTGCTGGAGTTCATCTCTGACCGCGTAGAGCTCGTCGTTGACGTCATCTCGCTGTTGGGTCAGATGGTTGATTTCAGCATTGCACCTTTCCAGGTGGTCTTTCAGAGCATTAATTTCAGAGTTCTTATCTTTAATGTCAGCTTTAGCTTTCTCTAGCTGATGTTCAGCAGACTGGAGTTGGTTTACCAGGTGTTTCTGGACAGTCTTTAATTCTTGTTTGTCACTTTCAGTGGCTGCAAGGGCTTCTTGGAGCTTGTCAACTTGGTTCTTTGTCTCTTGCTCCACTTTGTCAGGCACTTGAGCTTTCGCTTTGAGCTGGTCTGTGCAGCGTTGAGTGTGCATCAGCTCTCTCAGGAACTCAGTGGTCTGACGCTTGAAGTCGTCCTGGACTTTCACTTCCAGCTTGTCCATGCGGCTCTGGGCACGTGTCAGCTCCTCCTGAAGGTGGGTGATGTGCTTGTCGCTTAGTGTCAGCTGGGCTGTGAAGGCATTGCTTAGGGAACAGATAATCTTGGTTAGTTCCACTTGGTTGTGGTTTTGATTCTGGCTTGAATCATGTGTCAGGAATCTTCTCAGAATTATGATTATTATTAAAAATAATAACAGTTCAATTGTCTTTGGTGTGAGGCAGTCCATAATGCCTCTGAGCCAGGCGTCCACGTCAGTGGGGTTTGTTGTCCACGGCATGTTGGCACGCTGGGGTGAAGAGACTGACACAGATCTGTGTGGGGTGTAAGCCTATGTGGTTGAACAGCTAAGTGTCGTTTCAGTGACTGTACAACAATAGTGAAGTGTTGTAATGTCTAAGTGTTGGTCTCAATGTAGACAGGTAGGCTAGTGAGGTGGAAACTTTGTCACTCAACTAAGTGAGGGAAAGAGAGAGAAAAGGTTAAAACAAATCTCAATTGCAAGGATTTTTTTTTTTTTTTTTTCAGTGGGAGAAATATTTTTATAAATATTTCCTATCAATGAAAAACTGGTTTAAACTCGTGATGTTTCACTCAACTGAGAAAGGGGAAAAGAGAGAGAGGTTAAAACCAATTTCACTAAAACAAGAAAGAAAATTCTTAAGTAGGAGACATATTATTTTTCTCATAAATGCTGCCTATCGGTGAGAATCTGTTTCTAGAAAGGTAAACAATATTATTGTTTATGTTTACAAGGAAAAATAATACAATAATAATGCTGATACCTTTTTCCGAGTTTTACAGGATTGACACCACACACCGTCAGTTGGACTGCTTACAGCTGGGATGCTATGAAGGCGACGGTTGCTCAACACTTGTCTCTGTTAATTTATCTTGGATAAGATGTTAAATTGTAAATTGTGTTTACAAAACAGAGAGAGTATGGAGAACAAGAGAGGGTTTGATTACAAATCAAATACCTATTAATTGTTTTCTTTGGAAAAATTATCTTTCTCTTTCTTTAGACTCGATTGATGGTTCTTCCAGGTTTGTTTCCTACAAATGTGAAGAAAGGGGATGGAATAAAGCAGGACAGAACAGGAAAGACGTGTAAAGGAGGAAGAGGAAGGAGTGAAAGGAGATTGGGTCCACAAATGGCTCTGAAGCCTTTGTGTCGAACTACGAGTGTAGAATTGATAGTTGCCAACAACTAAACGTTCAAAAATAAAACTTTGTAAGAGAGGGTTATCTCTGATTTATTTGACACTTGTAGTGAGATACCAATGTCTCCTATTGAGGCTCAGGTGTGTTACTCCCAAGCTTTCAAAGTTCAAAAATGTATTCACCTGAAGTGATTAAATCTAAAAGAGAATTTTAGAAATTAGGAAAAATTATGAAATTAGATTTATTAAAAATAAATCGAGAAATCATTAGAAATTACCTGTTTAGGAAAATAGAATTTAAACCCTTTTTAAATCAAATTAAAATTTGACAATTAATAATCATAAACCAGTATTTTCTTTTCAAGTAAAATGCAGGTAAATGAAATTAATAATTGTGAACCGAAATTTCCTTTTCGCAGAAAAATATGGGTAAAGTATAATATGAGACAGGTAAAATAGGAAAGAAGAAAAGACCAACAGGTGTAAACATCAAGGTGTTTAAATGGTTAAATCCCTTTAACGTTGTTCAAACAGACACTGTATTTAACCACTGTCAATGACAACCGTAAATAATGCTTAAGGCTTTAGTATAGGTTAGGCCTCAATGTAAACAACTACCTAGCTTAGCTTTAGCTTAGCTTAGCTTAGCCACAAATGGGTTTGTTTCAGTTTGTTTACACTGTGGCCAGACGGGCTTTGCTGTGGGGTCCGAGTTCCCCCGGAAGCGTTGGTTAAGACTTCCGTGTCACGATTGTAACTATGGCGACAAAACAAACTCTAGTGGGCGAAGTTGTGAATTGCAGCTCGTAAACAGTAATGCATATTACATGAAATGTCGGCACATTTCAAACAATGTTCAAAGAATATGCACGTCGATCATATTATATGAAATGTCGGCGCATTTCAAAAATACAAATAAAGGACACCACTCGTAGCTGTTTTTACGACGTGGGGCTTCACTCGGTTGTTTAAGAGTGATTAACTTTAAAGGACAGCTTTGTGCTGTAATAGATGGAACAAACGATCTCGGCGGATCGTCTCTGTGCAATGTTATCTGAGCACGCAAAAACAACAGGGTTTTTAACTGTTGGTTGAGTTTCAACGTCAAGCTTTACTTGAACACAACTTTAATTCCTATTCAACTACACTCGGACATACGCAGTGTTTACGCGAGAATTAATTGAACAGACACAGATAAGCTTATAGTTTATCACGGGGATTGCCGTGGGACACGCACAGACAACCTGATAAATAAAGATTAATCTGTGAGGAGAATATTCGTCCCAGTGGAACACGCACTGAGTGACGATCAGATAAATAAGGACTAACGTTAACGTTAGACGAGGAACACGCTCATCCGTCCTTTACGTGGTTATTTTAATTACTGCAGTTTTAATTTCGTTAAGCTCTCTGACTGATACGAACACACATGTTATAACGTTAGCTCTATTTGAAAGACTCTGGAACACGCAGACGTCTTAAGCTAATTATTCAGAAATCGGGGAACACGCCCAATTTCTTACCTTATTGTTGTGTGAGATCTTATATCTTCACTTACTGCAGTTCAAGTTAAAAATTTAATTAAAATAAAATAAATTAGGGAGGCAGATTAGACTAGAGTAACAGCTCTGGGTGAATTCACGCAGCAGACATCCATTCAAACAGGGCGCGCGCGGCGCGCTCTCCATACGTCACACACAGACTCTCAGGTTCGGATCTCTTATCCGCATACCATGAAAAGATAATTACTTCGTATATGCTTACAATTTTAGGTTAAACTTCCCGCATTCGTCTCCACCATAAATGTAGCGTTTATACGCCCACGTATAAATATTATTAATTATTATTCATAACGAATTATGATCAATAATTAATAATTTAATTATTTTCAATTATTTACTGTAACAGAATCAATAATATGATAATTTATCAGTTCATCCAATGAACAGAAAGCATAAACAATTATTAACTCTAGGAAATATAATATCTTCCTGGCCAAGAAAGAATAACCCCCTAACAGTAAATTAAGAAATAGGGTAAAAGCATAGGTAACTTTTGATCGAAGTTCAAGACAATAAAATTTGATAAGCACATACACAAGCAATCTCTTTTCAAATACAAACAATACTTTATTGATTATATACTAACACGTACAGCTAATGTCTAACACAAACACACACACACGCACACACACACATTCATACGAGTTGCAGAAAGGAAGAGAGTGAGGGAAGAGTGGGTTTAAGAGTGAAAGGATGAAATCTCACGATCCCATAAGCACTTAGACATGACCTGAACGAACCATCAAACATTAAATTAACCCTTCTATCGTTTTAGGCAGGTTATTAAAGTTAAAATACACCAGTTTAGCTTTCAGTCTGGAGGTTACTTGCTTGTCTTCTCGTTCCTTTTTGGAATTCCTTTGGTCAGCGTCAAAGGGGTTCGTTTGTTGGTTCCCTTTCAAGGCGGTCACTTCGACATTACGTCACTGACGTATATGGGAACTCCTTCCTTCTCCATTTCACTGAAATCTTATAGGCTAACGCCAGCTGGAGACAGCTGGCCAATTGACGCGAACATGCAAATGCTGACCGACCGCGGGCAGTATAAATAGCGTGGGCGCGACAATACGTCAGACTCTTTTTCTTCACGCTAGAAGTCTTATCTGAAGTCATCGTGGAAGTTGCAATAGAGGTTACTCACCATGTACCCTCCCCGCATCCGATGGCTGCTACTACATGCCAGATATGTGCGGGTCCTATTGACTCGCTCTACCCTAACAAGGATCAACCGAGGCCGCACTCAAGGACGACAGGCACGTGCCGGACAGTGCGCGCCCTCAGGGGAATAAACCCGGGCATCAGCGGGGATGAGGCCCACTGCCGCCAGCAGGCCGCTGGTGGGCCCTCTCCCGCCCAAAGACGATACTTTAGCCCGGTATCTCAGCAGCAGCCAACGAGCGCGTTGTACAACCCGCTCGCCTGCACCCAAACACTGTTTCTATAGCAACTCAAGTCTTCCTAGCCAGTCTAGGGAAACGACGGTGTTCAAGTCCCGCTGCGGTCGGACTTCCACCAAAACTTCTAAAGAACAGGCTACTTCACGAAAGACTCCGTCTTCCACAACGTCCTAAAAGTGGTAGTCGTGCGCAAGACGCACGTCTAGAGAGACGAGGCAAAGGCATGGCCGAGTCTAAAAGGGAAGTGTGGATGCTATGAGTCTAGACGCCCCGCTCTGACAATGGAAAGTGCACAGCCGCAATCCGGTGAGTGTTTACCCCCCTTCAGTCTTGACTACGGGGTTGCGCAGTCGTTACCGCTTATGCTGTTGACGCTGGGCCTACGTAACATTACATATTGATGTGCTTACAGCTTATGTTGTCAGGCTGCCCTGTATCTTTCAGTGCAACTGGCCATGCAACTACGTATTCACAGTTGTCGTCGCTACGCTACTGACGCTGTGTTTATGTACACACCGCACACTGATATGTGTTATAATTTTGCCGTTGTATATTGCCCTGTATCCTTCAGTGCAATGGCTATTCTGATTACTACGCAGTGCGTATTCACCGTTGTTGCGCGATGCAACTGACGCTGTTTATGGACACACCGCACACTGATATATGTGTTATGATTTGTGCCGTTATATATTGCCCTGTATCCTTCAGTGCAACTGGCCATGCAACTACGTATTCACAGTTGTTGTCGCTACGCTACTGACGCTGTGTTTATGTACACACTGCACACTAATATGTGTTATGATTTTGCCGTTGTATATTGCCCTGTATCCTTCAGTGCAATGGCTATTCTGATTTCTACGCAGTGCGTATTCACAGTTGTTGCGCGATGCAACTCACGCTGTGTTTATGTACACACTGCACACTGATATGTGCTATGATTTGTGCCGTTGTATATTGCGCTTTATCCTTCAGTGCAATGGCTATTCTGATTACTACGCAGTGCGTATTCACAGTTGTTGTCGCTACGCCACTGACGCTGTGTTTATGTACACACTGCACACTAATATGTGCTATATTTGTGCCATTATATATTGCCCTGTATCCTTCAGTGCAACTGGCCATTCTGATTCAACTATGTATTCACAGTTGTTGTGCGATGCCACAGACGCTGTGTCTATGTACACTATGTGTGTGTTATGCTTATGCCACGATATTGCCCTGTATCCTTCAGTGCAACGGGCTATTCTGATTACTACGTAATCACAGTTGTTGTGTGATGCAACTGACACTGTGTTACGTACACACTACACACTGTTATGTGTTAGGTTTTATGCCACTATATAATGTTGCCGTTGTATATTGCCCTGTATCCTTCAGTGCAATGGCTATTCTGATTACTACGCAGTGCGTATTCACAGTTGTTGCGTGATGCAACTGACGCTGTTTACGTACACACTACACACTGACATGTGTTATGAATTTTGCCGTTGTATATTGCCCTGTATCCTTCAGTGCAAATGGCTATTCTGACTACTACGTATTCACAGTTGTTGCGCTATGCAACTGGTGCTGCGTTACGTACACACCGCACTCTGTTATGTGCTATGATCTATGCCATTATATATTGCCCTGTGTCATTCAGTGAAAATGGCTATTCTGATTACTATGCAGTGCGTATTCACAGTTGTCGTGCCATGCAACTGACGCTATGTATACGTACACACTACACACTGATATGTGTTATGAATTTTGCCGTTATATATTGCCCTGTATCCTTCAGTGCAAATGGCTATTCTGATTGCTGTGTATTCACAGTTGCTGTGCAATGCCACTGACGCTGTGTTATGTACATTGATATGTGTCTATGACTTATGCCGTTATATATTGCCCTGTATCCTCAGTGCAACCGCCTATTCTGGTTACTACGTATTCACAGTCGTTGTCGCTGTGCATAGTCACAGTTTGTCGCTACGGCGACTTGCGCTGCATCTGTGTACACACTGAAGCGTTATGCTGTTATGTTGCCCTTCAACATAACCGACCATTGCGTTTGAACTGCGCATATTCATGCAGTTTCAGTCGCTTCGACGACTTGCGCTGCATTATACACACAGATGTTTTAAAAGTGCACACTGATGTGTTATGCTGTTATGTTGCCCTCTATCCTTCAGTGCAACAACCAGCTGTCCTATCTAACTGTGCATATTCACAGTTCTGTCGCTATGGCGACTACACTGCACTTATGTACGTACAAGGATGTGTTTTTGCTATTTTGTTGCCCTGTTTCCTTCAGTGCAAAACTAGCTGTCTTATCTAACCGTGCATATTCACAATTTCTGGATGTATGTACATACATGGATGCGTTATGCTGTAATGCTGCCCTGTTTCCTTCAGTGCAGCTAGCCATCCTGATCTAACTGTGCATCTCAGTTCTGTCTCTACACAGTTTCTGTCGCTACGGCGACTACGCTGGATTTATGTACATACATGGATGCGCTATTCTTGCGCACTTGTGTTATGCTGTCATGTTGCCCTGTATCTTAGTGCAACTAGCTATCCCAGTCGAACTGTGCATATTCACAGTCTCTGTCGATATACGGCGACCTGCGCTGCATTTAATTGCACATGGATGTGTTCATGCTGCGGTGTTGCCCCGTATCCTTCAGTGCCTATACTGAGCTACTGCGTTAAGTTGGCGCTACAGCGACCGATGCTGTTACGTACACGTGCTACGCTGTTATGTTGCCCCGTTGCCTTCAGTGCAACTGGCTATTCTGTACTAACTCTTATACTCACAGTTCTAGCTACGGCTACGACTGTGTTTGTGTACTTCTGAGGTTCCATGCTATTATGGGGCTATTATCTAACTGCGTATATTCACAGTTGTTGTCGCTACGGCCACTAGCACTGTGTTTATGTACATTCAGTTATGTGTTAATTTGAACTTCCGTACATCGGCTATAGAACATCGGCTATGTTCTACTAGGGAGTGTCAGTTTCCTTGTGACCCCCTTACTGGCCTTTCATCCCCGGTTCATGGACCTCAGAGTTATGGGGCTCCCCCATGACAATCCCCCTCAGGAAGGTCCTGCTTCTACAGGTGATCGGCACGATTGGCACCCCAGCCCCAAGCTGTGGAACCTTCTTGTGTGTCCGCTGCTGGGTCCATAGTTGAGCAAGACACTTCACACTAATAAGTGCTGAGAGCTTCCTTGAATATGGCCTTCCACCTGCTCTCGCCCCAGCGAAGCACTTTGGAGACCTACGCTCATTCTAAGTGAATGATGTTGCATTGTCTCGGACCTGGTGACTGCAGCGTCACTCTCCATCCGATACCAAGCTGCGTTCCGAAGTCGCTTACACCGTTCAGAGCACAGTTTGATCCCTGCCCGCCTTATCTGCTGAGCCGTCAGCCTCGCATGATGCCGATGCTCAGAGTGCTGTTGGCCCTGTAAGGGCTTTGCGGATGTACGTGGATCACTAGGCAGCAGTCTGACTAGCTGTTTGTGTGCTTGGTGGATGGTGCTAGGGACGTGCTGTTTTATACTGAGACTTTCTCCTAAATTCGACGCTTTCAATGTTGGCTTAATGCCTACGGGGTATGCTGGCTGTCTTCTCAGAACACATTCGCCAGGGTTTCAAGTTTGGTGCACTGCCTATAGCGTCGTGGGTTCGGTGAGTTTTATTAAGTGTACTCATGAACTGGTACCACCAGCTGTGCAGTGGTCTGCATTATGCAGAGTTACCATTGCTGCTAACTCTGTGTTATGACTTAAGGTTTCATGGCTGTTTCCGCATTACGCAGTAGTTTTCTATATACTGTTACTCTGTGTATGGCTATAGGTTATGCAGCTGTTACCGCTATTGCTGTCGACACTGTGTTAACTCTTGTGTTTGAGTGCTTATGGTGTTGTGCTGCCCTGTCCAGTGCAGCCTTCGCTTCATTGCATTGGATATGCAACTTGGTAAGGTCGGATCAGATGTTTCTTGGTCTAGTTTTGCCTATCAGTTCGAGTGCTCCTGGCGGTGCTGCTGGCTTAGAACTGTTGTCTCTCGTGGGAGTGTGGCTTGACCCCGTTCAGGGCTTATCTTCACTGCGCTCACGGCGGGATTCTATACAGTTCCCATATACGTCAGTGACGTAATGTCGAAGTGACCGCCTTGAAAGGGAACGTCTCCGGTTACTATCGTAACCTCGGTTCCCTGAGAGGCGGGAACGAGACATTACGTCAGCCGCCGTGCTCGCCGTTTGATCAGCTGTGCTAGCGTTCAGTCTTGATTCTGACGTATTGTCGCGCCCACGCTATTTATACTGCCCGCGGTCGGTCAGCATTTGCATGTTCGCGTCAATTGGCCAGCTGTCTCCAGCTGGCGTTAGCCTATAAGATTTCAGTGAAATGGAGAAGGAAGGAGTTCCCATATACGTCAGTGACGTAATGTCTCGTTCCCGCCTCTCAGGGAACCGAGGTTACGATAGTAACCGGAGACGTTATGGTCTTCTCGTGCTTGGATAGATGCGGCGAGAACCAGTCACGTGTGGCTGGCGGTTGCTGATGGTTGAATGAGTCTTTGAAGTTGAAAGCGTGCGTTGCAGCCGCGAATCGTGGAACGAAACTTTGCAGCAAAACTTAACTTAAAACCGAGACTTTCAATCGGAAAATAAAGGAAGACTTAGAAAAGAAAAGAAGACTTAGACGAGAGTAGTAAGACGGCTTGAATGAAACTGTTTAACCCATGTTCTTCAGATCTTGATTTGGGTTATTTCTGCTCGTTTGTTACATGGTACTAGTCTGCCGGAACTTAGAGAGCTTAGAGCTTTTAGAGCAGCGAGAGAGATTCGAGAGCAGCGAGAGAGAGAGATTTGTTTTTGGGTCTAAGGTTTTAAACTAAAAGTTTGTCCAACCTCCAGGATGAGTTCTGACCAATTAGACACTGGCTTTGTTTCATCGTAAATCTGGGGTGTTGGTGTGTTTTCTAGCTCTTAAGCAGAGAGGACAGAGGCTACAGTTTAGACATGATTTCTAATTAAAAGAAGATCAAAACATATTACACCGATATCATTCAAGCCATCTTGCTAGTTGTGTTCGTAAGATAGCATTGATATGAAACAGTACACACTTTCATTCATTCACTCCTTCTAATAGTTAATATAATAACTATTACCTGAATTAAATGGGATCAAAACATATTATCTTATTAAAATATGCATATAAGTGGTGGAAACAACCCAGGATTAGGTAGTTGCATGATTGTTTGATCATGAGTCCATTGAAAATTGTTCTTGAATGATTTTATGTATAGTTATTGATAAGAATCAGTTCTCTGGTGAAGAGACAGAACTCTGTTTGTTCAGAGGTCTTAAGGAGGAGGGGTCAGGAATGCTGTGGTGTCATTTCTGAACCAATTTGTCTTTTAAAAACCCCCTCATATTGACAAGTTCTTCCTTTAGCTGGGCTCATAAAAGTTCTTAGTTGGGGGTTTTCGTTGGTTTGGTCATTAGAAGGGTCTTTTGCAGACTCTGTGGCGCCAGGATGGGTGACTTATGGCTCTGGACTGTGAGGACACTGTCTTTATCTTAACCAGTCCGTAGTTGGCCACAAAGCTAGCCATTGACCAGTTATTTAGTTAGTGTTGGGGGAGGCTCTTTTAAATAGCCAGAGTGATGAGGATCATTTGACGTTCTGAACAAATCTTCTGTTTTGTTCGGCAGGAAGTAGAGAGTTTGAATTAATTTTCTGGAAGAAAATTAGTCTGTGGTTGATTTCTTCTCATTGTCGTTACAACATAATAATTAAAAGAAAGAGTATACCATCATATTTTTTGGCTAATTTACTTTAGTTTTTTATAATACATCATACACTGTTAGATCTTACCAGGCTTTTTTACTGTAAAATACTGGCAACATTACTGTTAGTTGTACAGTTCTTAACAAAACTAAATTAAATTAAAACTCGAGTTAACTAATATTTCACTTGCAGAAACCGACTGCCTTTAACTGATTAACTGTCATTTAAATGTATTAACTAAAAATTTTAATGCACAAATAATGGTAGCAAAGTATTACTGTGAACTTAATTCATTTGAGACCACTAAAAAAAGATTGTACAAAAAAGACTGAACACCTGCTGTTAACAAGCAGAACCACTGAAGGAAAGAGAAACACTCAAACAGAAAATAGAGAAACACAAGAACTAAAACTGACTTCAAACCATTACACATTATTACACTTATTATTACCCAGTATTTCTTTATTTCTGTCATACATCTACAGAAGTAGTTATTGAGATGTTTAATTGAAAATGTTTGGTTTGATACCATAATAGAGATCAGTGTTTGCTTTAGTTGGGATGATGACTTTTTAACATCAGTTTTTCGCTTGCTGCTTGAACTCTGTTTTTGCAAGTCACACATGTGCATACACACATGGTTTGTGAATGCAGTTTGTTATATTGATTATGATGACATACTAACATATAGCCTGTTCATTTACTAATCTCATTCAGTTTAATCCTGTATCAAGTGTTACATTACCACCACTATGAAACTACAGAAATGAGTTACAATGATATTTTTTTTTAGCAAATCATGCACAACCAAAGAAACAGTTACACTGACTTGTAGAAACACAGATATCAAAATTCAGCACGTCTCTCAACAATGGTGGCAATTATTGTTCCCAGCAGTGCATGCTGGGAGTTTTATACTATCCTGGAACCCAGCATGCATTGCGACATGAATGTTGATGTCTGTGTGTGTCTGAGTCATGCAGTAGTTCAAAATGTTTTAATGCAGTATATGATTTCAATATTCTTCAGAATAACTGATTACAGAAAGATTGATGGATTTCATGAGGTAGATTAACATATATATGACAAATATTAAATAGCCATTAATTCAAAGCTTATACACAGGACGAGATCAGAAAATCATATCCAAAATGATCATGACATCATCACAACAGCCAAAAACACCTGATCAACTTCCTCTTGACTTTGTCTTGCCATAACAAATGTGTTTTATAAGCTCACAGTTACAGCAGCCAGAGGGAAACTAATGTTATAAAGTCAAGGGCCAAGAGACCAACTAAAGCAAATACTGATCTCCATCATGGTGACAACAAACTTTATTATATTCAATAAAACAAACTAAATATCTGTTAATTCTCAACTAATTCTCAACTTTTGTACATGTATGAAATAAATAATGTTAAACTGGTTTGTACACTGGTTTCATACTCAGTGTGGCTGGAAGTCAGTTCTAGTTCTTGTGTTTCTCTTTTTACTGTTCTTGTCTCTCTGTCCTTCAGTGATTCTGCTTATCAGGTGTTCATCATGTAGGGAATAGTGAATGAGGGTATAGGGTGTGATTTTGAACACAGCCTCAGACTGTTGACTTTGACCGCTGTTGATTCACAGTATATTCCTGTAAGCTATTTTCTCAAAAACAATATATACAAATATTCACAAATATATCAAAGAATGCATCGTTTTCTACGGTAGATTACTGTTTTAATGAAAAATGGTATGATACTGTCAGAACTTTTTTTTGACAGATATTATATGATATTTGTGGTTTTAAACCAATCTATTGTATAAAGTGCTGTAACAATCATGACATGACTAGACGAATAGCAGAGCTGCTTTCTTTACTGCTGATTTCTCATCACTGTATTTTTGTTGTGTTTGTTATTAAGAACAACTTAACGATTTTGAGCGCTGTTAATTCACATTATATTCCTGTAGGCTATTTTTGTTTTCTACGGTATATTACTGTTTTAATGGAAAATGGTATAAAATTGTCAGAATTTGGCCTTTTTTTACAGCAAGGGTTAACAGTGTGCGTAACACGAGAATGAACCTCATTGGTTCTTGCGGAAGATCAAACATGCTCCGTAACACAAGAATAACTCACACACATTCTCACACATCAAGCAAGCATGTCTAAGCTTCCGTTTAACACAACTGATATGTGCGTTGATCAATTTTATATGTAAATAAAAGAGTCGATTAAATCTGTTATTCATATAAAGTGATGTCTCTTCAGAAAATTTGGATTAAACTAAATTCAAATAGTTTAGTTTCACAATCTCTTTATGAACTTTTTGAAGCATTGAAGTGGTAGCACTGTCAATGGAGGAACAGAAATATCTCAGATTTTATTTAAAATTTCTTCATTTCTGTTCTGAAAATGAATGAAAGTCTTACAGGTTTGGAACGATATGAGGGTGAGAAAATAATGACAGAATTTTCATTTTTTGGTAACTAACCCTTTAAAAAAACAAAACCAATCACACCAGACAGGATTCTTGTTATATTACTTAACATACTTGAGTTTGTCCAGATGGGTGAGAGTATCAGAGAGCAGCTTCAGTCCTGATTCTCCTGGGTGATTGTAGCTCAGATCCAGCTCTCTCAGGTGGGAAGGGTTTGAACTCAGAGCTGATGCCATAGCAGCACAACCTTCTTCTGTCACCATACACTGAGATAATCTACAACAACAGTAAGTGACCATGTTAGTGTGCTTCATCTACTGGTAGCCTCTGATTGATTTGAATGAAATCACAGTGTTGTAAAATATGCAAATTATCAGATACAAATTATCTAAAGGATCTAATTGTAAGTTATAATTTCAAAATAAAAAAAACTCTATTTTTACCCATAAAATCTAAAAGAATTAACCCTCTGGGGTTGACAGACATACCGGCACCTTTTGATTGTTTTTTTCACATAATACAATACTAATTTATGTAATTTATGGTAATATGGTTATACAGCAATACATCATTCGAAACTGTAAAAAGTTTACGTTCATTTGTGTCCACTTGCAATCAAAACAAAACAAAAACAGGATGTTTTCAGCCGTCTCTGTGAACTTTTTTCACAGAGAAGGAAAACAAAATTCTGCAAATATTTGTCACACAGACAAGAGTAATATATCTGTAGATACAAGATATAAGTGTCTACTTTTAAATTATCCTATTCAAAATGAAAACAAATATTCTCTGTTTATATAATCTATATAGGAGAGAGAGATGTAACTGTCTCTCGTGTCAGCTTCCAGCAAATGTGAACATGCTAACAGACAGCACACGGTATTCATATGGTAATGATCTGAGGCAATTCATGCAAACAGAGTCAACACCCACATCAACTCAAATGCATCATGTTTCATCAGAATGATCATATTCATTTAATTTATTTTGGGATGCAGTGAGAAATAATTCTGGAATAAAAATAATTTCACAATAAATTTTCTAGGATATGTCCTTGTGTGGTTATTTTTCACAGACCCTCAAATACCTCAGTATGTTGAGTTGACAGTTTAGACTCTTCAGTCCAGCACATAGCAGATTCACTCCTGAATCCTGCAGATCATTGTTACTCAGGTCCAGTTCTCTCAGGGAGGAGTTTGATGACTGTAGAACTGAAGACAGAATTTCACAGCACTGATCGGTGAGCTTACAGTGTGCCAACCTAAACAGGGGAGAAATAAGAAACAAATCATAACAAAAACAATATTATTAATACAGACTGGTGTTTTAGGGCACTGTATGCATTGTCTGATGTTTTTGAGAAAGGTCTGCAAAGAACATGAATGTAAAGACCCCGATATACTTCAATGGAAATCGTTCTCTTAAAAAATTTGTTTTATTTAAATCAATAATTTCAGTCACCACTACTTTTTTCATGATTCTCTTTCACACATACATAGAAATAAATAAACAGTGAACTCGTGCAAATACGTCAGTTGGTAGTAACAAGGTTTATACAACAGTAGATTCACATGTCCACATTAACTCTAAAATTTGGAATGCAGTGAGAAATAATCCTGGAAGAATTTACCTCAGAAAAAGAGCAAAACTGTGGTTTCCTTTTCATTATGAGGACTTGATACATATATGGATATCATTTAAGATGAGTTATTTATTTTTACATTAGAAAATATGCTATTTTTTTTTACATAAACATGCACTATAAAAAAGTGAAAGTGCAGTTGTTGCTTTAAGGAGGTACTTCTTCTCTGGCTCTCAACGAAGGCGGTTGCATTTTCTTCCCCTCCTCTCCCTTACCTACCCTGCTTTGCTCCTCTCGTCTTGTTTAGTCTACGGTCTTGTACTTTGAGATACTCTCTCCGCACTGCTCTCCAAACTAAGAAATTATGGATTTGATCAACTGGTCTCTCAACGCAATTGACACCATCTTCTCGACGAGAAGCTTGGGCTCGGGGGACCTTACTGCCCTGCCGGAACGTTCGCAGCTGGCTACACGATGGACGCGTGGGAGAGGTGGCGGGTCGTGTGTCTGGCGGCTCTTTCTGCGGAGGACATTAAAGATATCTACCTATTCGGAACCATGATAACAGGTCTTCTGCTGATTGGATTAGGCATTGCCCTGGTTTATCAAGGAATGAAGAAGACGGTGACAGCTGTCCAAAGCCCAACAGGGCTGCCCGTCATGATTGAAGCAGTGGGCAGAGCTGTCAGCACTCAGACTGTGACTATGAACCACAAAATGGATAACATCATGAAGAAGCTCACAGCTTTGCAAAGGCAAATGGATCGTTTCAGAGACCAAAATGGACCAGGAGAATAGCCGTGTAAATTGGAATGCGGCTACTCGCCCCAAGACCACACAATCCCAATCTTATCTGCTTTCTGATTAATATGATTAAAATATTTATTTATTTATAAAAATGTTTGCAACCTTATGCTGCCTGTAGTGCTTTAGGTTATTTTTTTTCGACATCAATCTACACTATATAATGACCAGTTTATAGTTTGACTAAACTATGACCAGCAATAGTTTAATTGCTTTTATTGCTCTCTTCATTTGAAAGTGTGTTTAAAAGTAAATGTAAATGTACATCTATCTCAAGAATACAATCTCACAATCATACAAAATTCAACATCTCTCTCTCTCTCTGTGCGTGTGTGTGTCAGGTGAGGAGAGGTGAGGCTGCTTCACCATCGAGTATGTGATGCCCATGAATGTTCAGCTGACCAGTGAGTCGACTATCAGCGTTCTGAGTAAGTCACACACACACCTTCACGACAAGCAAAAACCAGCTTTACTAATGTCTACAGCCGTCGTACTCATCTAGGTTTGTCCCAGACTTGACAAGAATTCTCTCTCTCTCTCTATCTCTCTCTCTCTCACACAGTTTGGACAGTTTAGAGCACTGATCTATATAATGACTGGATAGCTCATGACGTTGTAAACTGCCAGCACGCAGTGAAGCCACCGGAAGTGTTCGAGCGGCCATCTTACGGTTCCCTACCAGCAGAGGCTCCAGCGGCCGTTATACAGAGATTGGTGGCTTCGACGGCACTTTTAAGAGGACCCGCTGTGCAGCATACAAGTGTAAAACGACGTAGAAAGGATGTAGAAACACTTCCCACAGGATGTAATTCAAGCCCTGTAAGTAATCATTTATATGCGCAATTGTCGCTATGCCCGTGTTGTTTTTTGCGGAGGCAAGAGTATTTCAAAAACAAAAACCAACAACAGCAACAACAATGATAAAACAGTCAACAGTAGCCTATAAGAAACATCAGAGCAGCATTAAATCACAATTAAAGGGTAACTAAACCCCTGGTCAGAGCCTGACTCCACCCACTGGCAATATTTGAAAAATTCTAGAAAAGTGGGCAGACCCCAGCGGAGATAGAGGGGACGAACCGTGAGCGGGGGGGCGTGAACCTGAGACCTGCTGTCAGACTCTCTAAAATGGACAGTGACTCACAGGGTCGCAAGACGACGTAAAGTACATGCATCTGATGAGTTTTATCGAGCTGATGTCAATAGCGCGCTCTCTATAGGCATATTCATATTTTGCCGCTATGTGAAAAAATCCGGCAAAATGCGCCGGCGCGTTTGTCGACCCCAGAGGATTAACTTTAGCCTAACCATAAATTGTGATTAAAATATATATGATCACTCACATCAAGACGCCGCTGCGGCGGTGGAGTCCATGCAGGAGTAGCAGCGTTTGGCACTGCGTCGCTTTTCAGCGCGAGCTGTGTGGAGAAGCCCATTTCCACCTCTATTGCGTTGGAAAAGCAATCTTGCGTAAAATGCAGGTTTCACACTCACGGTCTTCCAGGCCAAGTGCATGCAACTACTGGCGCCTAATTTCCAAGTCTGCTGGAAAGCTATGCAGTCCTATGCATATATATATATATATATATATATATATATATATATATATATATATATATATATATATATATATATATATATATATATATTACTACTATGATTATATTACTATGACATTGTATGAAAAGTTGTTTTCCTCAGCAATTATAACAACTAAAATAAATAAAAGAAGTTTATAGGTAAGAGTGACGGTTGAGACGTTTGTTACAACGCTCTTAAAGAAATCCCTTTCCTCAGGGACTTTTCCTCCTCAGTGAAACCCTTACTAGAGGCTTCATGTAAACCGTTCATTGTCTGAACTGGCTCAAACTAACATGGCGGCATCGGGCATATAACGCTATAGCTCAAACTAACGTGATTGTTGTAAAGGTTTTTAAACAACAAAACACATCCACTTGCACATATTTGACAATCGGAATATCAGATATGTCATGCTATAACTAACACATTTGTGAATATTTTGAATAAAAAAAGGGAACCACATACAGGGACAAAAGTATGACAGACTCGAGCAATGTTGCCTTCGACGTGTGATTTCGAGAACACTATAGGGAACGAGCATGTTCTTTTCGCCTGTTTGGACACTTTACATACGTTTGCACTGCCTGTTTAATTTACCTGTTTATGTGTTCATAACGTGCGTTTTGTCCTACTCAACGTGCGTTTTAAATAGCAGATCACACGTCCTGACGCGCGTTTTGATGCGAAAACCTTCCTTTGTGGTTTTCTGTGACCAAAAAGCGCACGTTAAGAACACATGCGTTTATGGCGAAACGCACGCTTTTGACGTGTCAGTGTGCAATCAGACGCCTGACCAGGCGTTTATGAATACTTTGGCTTGCCATAGTGCATTTGCATGAATAAGAGCGCATCATATAATGTGACGCCAGCCAAAGGATGACCGAAAAAAACGGATGCTGCGTTAATTGCGGTAAATATTTACCACTGAGTCTTCTCCTCCCTTTTCTACCAGTGACGCTTATCCAACTTCCCAACTACTCCCTGTGCAGACGTCAACAGCGCAACTGGGTTGTAGGTTGAGGTCACAAATGGGTTGAAATTTGTATGAAGTGTTGATTGTGTGAGTAGGATACGTTTAATACAAGATCTGGCAATTGGACAACCTTGGAATAATAAATTGATGTGGTTATTCATATAACGAGGTTTAGGCCATGCAAATTACGGGAGTTTCATGGGAGAAATAACAAAACGGGAGGGGGGTGTGAAATACAGGAGACTTCGGGGGAAAACAGGAGTGTTGATAGGTATGCACGTTAGCTTGTTTGAATTGGAAACGGTTTACCTGCCGCCTGCGTTCTGCGCATGTTGCTAGCGCGTGATGTCACACTTGCGCACAGCATAGAATTACCGCGAGAGCGTTTAGAGAGCCGACTGCTTTGTAAGTTTTCGAATCGCTCTCGCTGTAATTTGATGCCCCTACGGATTGGGCCCATTGTTACCGAGACCCGATTTAAAATTTTATTCCATATCGGAGCCGATACCCGAAACAAATATCGGATCGGAGCATCCCTATTACCTCCCGCGCAGCGTCAGATTACGAGAAAATAAACTGACACTTTTCAAAGTCTGTGATTATAGCACCACTTAGCAGTAAAAGGCAGCAAATACACATCCCCAAATTTACCGCCGCGGGTAACAAGAAGTAACAACTGTACTTTTAAGAATTCCATGTGCACGCCCAAATCATTCTTTGCTATAGTTAACAATCTCACTAATCCACCACAACATGTTATTTCTGGCTCTACAGTGCTTGTGAATAGCTTTTCTCAATTATTTTCAGACAAATTTAAGTCAATTGAATCCATTACCAAAGACACCAAAGTGACTCAAATGTTCATTTGATGTAAGCTGATTCAGCTCATTCAACAAACTCTCTCTGCTTTCACTCTGACTACCTCTGCTGCCATAAGTGATCTAATTATGAAGTCTAATTCCACATCCTGCCAGCTTATATATAATATCTAATTTACCATTCTTAAGCAAAATACTTGAAAAAGTTGTGGCTTCACAACTGAGATCATACTTAGTTCCTAATGGTCTTTTTGAACCTTTTCAGTCAGGATTTCGCCCATCTCATAGCACTGAAACTGATCTTCTTCGGGTGGTTAATGACATTCTTCTGTCCATGGATTCAGGGTTAATAAACAAGTGCTGCATTTGACACAGTCTCCCATTAAATACTCATCTCTCGCCTTAGTGATATCGGCATCACTGGTTCAGCTCTTTCTTGGATCATTTCCTACATCAGCGACAGAAAGTATTATATCACTATAGGTCACTGCTCCGCTTACACTGGGTGTTCTTTAAGGTTCAGTTCTTGGCCCACTACTGTTCATCATTTATATATATCCACTTGGTGACATCATATACATGCATGAACTTCAATTTCATTGCTATGCTGATGACATTCAAATTTACCTCACCACCAGCTCTAATAGAGCATCCCTGTCTGACTCACTTACTGCATGTATCAGGGATATCAAGCATCGGATTTCCCCGAATTTCCTCAAGTTAAATAATAACACAACTGAAATATTGATGTTTGGCTCTGCTGCCTCAGTCAAAAGGATGGACCGGTCCTTTGATATTGATGGGGTTTATGTTAAGCCTTCTTCATCCATCCGTAACCTTGGTGTTGTATTTGACTCAACTCTTTTTGCTCTCATATTTTTTCTGTTGTTAAAAACTTCACATCTTCAATCTTCTCTAGCTGATGCTGACACCTTAATTCAATCGATTACAGTATGTTTCTCATAATGTGGCTATATGTATCCTTATGTGTTTGCAATGTGTTTGTGGGTGTGTAAATGTAATGTACAATGTAAAGCGACCTTGAGCTACGGAAAGGTGCTATATACATAAAACTTCTAAGTACCTCAGTATGTTGAGTTGACAGTTTGGACTCTTCAGTCCAGCACAGAGCAGCTTCACTTCTGAATCATGCAGGTCATTGTTACTCAGGTCCAGCTCTCTCAGGGGTGAGTTTGATGATTGTAGAACTGAAGCCACAACTTCACATTGCTGATCAGTGAGATTACAGGCTGCTAATCTGAAAAAAGAGAGGACTCTTGTTAAAAGGTTATGATCAGTCAAGAGCTTGTTAATAATGGAGAAGCTTTTGCGTACTGGAGAGACGTTAGAAAGCGGGGAAGGCCTGGGTTGCACTTTTATTTTACATTACATGCACTTACATGTTCTTACAGTGTACTTATTTTAGAAAGTACTGGGTAATATAAGGTAACTGCATGGGTTAAGGTTAGGTTTAGGGCAGGGTTCCTCAAACTCGGTCCTTGAGGGCCGCTGTCCTGCAGAGTTTAGCTCCAACCCTGATCAAACACACCTGAGCAAGCTAGTCTTCAGGATCACTAGAAATACACAGGTAGTTGTGTTTGATCAGGGATGCCGAGGTTGCTTTGTTTCTCTTGGTGGCATACAAAATGGGATGGACAGGCAAACCCACCCCCCAACCACTTTTGCTAAATGGGTTAACCCTCTGGGGTCTGAGGTGTTTTCTTGGCCCTGGAGGTGTTCTGACATGATCTGGCATTTGTGCTTATTTCTGTTACTTGTGACATTTTCATGGCTAAAGTCTGACACTGTATTCAGCACAAACTCTGCTACAATAATATGTCAGCAGCATGTATGTAAAAGTTTGTAGTTTTGAGATAATGACGTTTATGCATGGTTTGTGAAAAATGTGGTTTGTGCAAACAACTTCAGTGTTTCTGAAGAGAGTTTTAGTGAGAGTGCAGAACGCAGTAAGTAAGTGATGGCTTAAAGGGGAGCCCTATTGACGATCTAAATAATAGTTTTGTTTTTCATGCTTCTAGAGGACCAGTGGTTACGTTCACACTGTAAGTGATAACTGCATTTAAATGTGGGAGTGAATCCGCTAAATTTTAGTCCTGTGAGTCATGAAATTGTGATGATTGACATAGTAACCATAGCAACATTATGGCTTCTAATAATGTTATGATTTTTGTTACATTTACACTTTAGTCATAAGTTCACAAAACACCCTGCAGAATGTAACATAACATTATAGAAATTGTTATTTTTATTTATTTTTTTAATAAGAAGGATCAAAAAACATTGATTCTATTTAGTACTGCCCTGAAAAAGCTTTTTCACATAACCAATGTTAAATAGCCTAGTCCACAAGACAAAATACAAACACAAAATACAAGACAAATTACATAGGCTTGATTTTTAATATTGTGTGTCATTACTTGAATGATCCACAACTGTTTTTTTATTTTATTTTATGTAATGGTTTTCATGAGTCCCTTGTTTGTCCCGAACAGTTAAACTGCCCAATGGTCTTTAGAAAAAATCCCTCAGTTCCTGCACATTATTTGCTTTTCCAGAACCTTCTGCATATTTGACTCTTTAATAGCAGTGACTATGATTGTGAAATCCATTTTTTCACACTGGTGACAACTGAGGGACTCGTACACAACTATTACAAATGCTGCAAACATTTAGTGATGCTCAAGAAGGAAGCATCCGTTAAGAGCCAGTGGGTTAAATTTTTGAACTTGATTGTTTGTGTAAATTGTTCTTATTTAAAAGTTAATTAATTAATTTAGTCCTGCCCTTCAGAGGCTAAATAAGATAAGGCATGTAAAACAATAAGGCATGTAAAACAAAATAAGAAAATTTAAACATCACCATCATCTTGCTCAAAAGTTTGCCCCTTAATGCATCGTGTTGCATTCTTCAGCATTACCTTGCAGATTCTGAAAGATGTATAATAGGTAAACGTATGACTGCAACTATACATTGCAATCATTTTGTAAGGGTTAAAATATTAATTTAAGAGCTCAGTGTTGAGACCCTTCACCGGAATTTAATTTTGAGAGGCGATCTTACCAATCATAATGCAGATATACACCATTTTTGTCCAACAAACAAACCAAACCAGTTAGTAGATTAAAGTCTAGTGGACTTGAACTTAAAAAATGGTGTGTATTGATTTCTTTTTGCAGTTTTGATGTTCATTCATGTTTAAATTGTGCTATAACTAGAAGAGATAATCAGTTCACGTGCTGCTTGAACTGAGGCGCTACACATTAAAGTGTCAGTCATGTTTGAAATTACTGAGACATTATTTCACACCAAAAGTAACCTGCTCTGTCTTGTCTGTTGGCGCATTGTCAGTGTCCTCTTTGCTCTGCAATATATTTTTTACTGTGTACATGATGTGTGGCATGAGAGCGGAATGAATTGTCGGATGTAGCAACAGTAACTAAGAGGGGCGGGTCTTAATACAATTTATCTTAATTTGTCAATTTCAAATTATTTAAATCTTTGTGGACTCGGCCGGACTCGACTCAGACTCGGACGTTAAGGACTCGGACTCGAGTCCGACTCGGTCCTCTTTGGACTCTGGTTGGACTCTGGTTGTAGCAGATATATATGGCTGCAAAGCGAATCCACAAGTGCACCTTGTTACGACTGAAACGCTTTTGGAAACATTATTTTAAGATAAAAAACGGCCCTCCTTGGACTCGGACTTGGACTCGATTGTTAAGGACTTGGATTTGACCTGGACTCGACAAAGGTGGACTCGGACCCAATAAATTAACTACAATATAATTTAATATATAGAATGCGAAAAACTACGTTCAGAGCAGTATGTCTGAATACATAGTATTTGAAAAACAGTCCGCGAAAAGTCGCCGGATAACCTACAACTTCTGGCAAGATTCTGAAGTGCGCATACCCTGGACACTTTACTATCCCATGAGGCCAAGGAAGAGGTTTTATGAATGGCAGTGAAACGACGTAACTGACGCTTGTAAGTCACATAATAATGACAACATGGCGGATGTAGTACGTCCAGATTCCATTCATACTAAACACATTCATACTAGGGCTACACAATGTATCGTTTCAGCATCGATATTGCGATGTGTGCATCCGCGATAGTCATGGATTGATGGATAGCCTTGGATTATTTGCTAAATTTAACCATCATAGAGTAAAAGTGTATAAAGTGCACGTTGTTAAGTCGAGTCAGGCATCAAGCGCAATAGGACTTGCGTGCCATTTTCTTTGCGCACACACAAAGCCACGCAGACAGCACGTGAACACCGAATTCAGTTCCCCTTTCTCTTTTTTCCAAACTTAAACGGACACATGCACGTAAAATTAAGTTAAAATGTCCGTCTCGGCGAGTATCCTCATAAACACAGTCGGTTGTGTGCTGTAAACAATTGAGAAAGAAAACGGATGAGTGTCATTTATATTAGGTCTGGGCATTCATCTTAAAGGGACAGCAGCTTAATGTACCCGCAGCTGTTTGTGATACCAATGGTGATCAAACAACACAAGAGAAAGAGAAAATTACTTTTGTAGCTTTAACAAAGATAAATTGTATTAATTATGGTAATTAATTATATTTAGTTATATTTCATTTATACATTGAAGACTGTTATTTTTACATTTGATTATTCAATTTCTGTACCTGAATACTGTTAGATTTACCTGAAAAACAAAGCACTGCTCATTTCAATTATATCTTTCTTCTATTGTATTTATCTATGCTCATAAATTATTATTTTCTATGCAGATTCACTTCCCTACAAAATCACCCGTATTATTCTAGACTGATTAATTCTATTCAAATAGAGCTATTCAAATCAACTGGTGAAATTGTTTATTTATACATTGATTAAAGAAACATATCGGAGAAAAACTAAATATCGCAAGTTACGTTTTTTCCAATATCATGCAGCCCTAATTCATACTATATATATCATCCATTTTTAACAGTCGTGAAGGATGTTCTAATTCAAATGTAGTACCCACTCGACAGTACGCAACTGCGGACGCACCATGAGCGTTGTATAAACAGTTATTTCAGCGTTTAATGGGAAACATTTTAAATGGCAACAGAAAACTCGCCAATTGGAGTGAAGAGACATTTTCATTATTAACTTTACTGTCCAAAAAGTCCATATAGAGAAAAAAAAAAACTTGATAGTACTTGGCAATATAATATGAGGATGTGCAATGGAAGAGTCTCCATGTAAACGGGTTGCATGCAGCGTTCATCCAATTAATTAATCTAACACCGCAAATGTGCAAATACGAATGTTAACCGAGGTTTAGGAGTGTACAGCATGAAACATCAGTTTATAAATACCCAGGATTAATTGTTAACCCCGGGTAAATTATGATCAGTGTAAAGGTTTACAATGACCCAGGGTTGACTATTATTATAAGTGTGAAATGTTATTTTAATACATCATCACCGCAGCTAGATATATGAGGTAGCCTAATTTTAAAAGTGTGATTTCTAGACCAGGAAAATGAATATATTTTTCTAAAAATGCTTAATCCTTATCCAGCAAATTATGAACAATGGAAAAAACTAAACTATTAGCCTACATGAGAGGTATTATGTTAATATTTCAATTCAGTTGATATGTTCATATTTTCACACTCACAGAGCTTTTCTGCAGTTCCTCAGAGCAGGTAACAGTCTCCTTCGACCCTCTTGTGATGATATGATGCTGTACTTTTTAAGGTCAAACTCATCCATCACCTCCTCTGACATCAGGATCATGTTTGCCAAAGTTGAACATTGTGCAAGAGAAAGGTGTTTGTTTTTTGTTCCAGATTGTAAAAATGCCTGCATTTCGTCAACAAGAGAACTATCCTTCATCTCAATCAAGCAGTGACACAGATTCATCCATCTTTCAGGGCTGACACTGTCTTCTGGACTTTCTGTGTTTTCGTGTTTTTTAAGGTTTTGGATTATTTCCTTGATGCACCATGGGTTGTTCTCTGTGCGAATCAGCAGATCCTTTAAGAGTCTCTGATTGGACTCCAGTGAGATGCCATGAAGGAATCGAAGGAAAAGATCCAGGTGTCCATTTTTACTCTTCAAGGCTTTATTCATTGCTCCCTTCAGAAACTCATCCAGAAAAACAAACTTACACTGAGTTCTGGACTTTCCTGTCAGGAACATTTCCATAACTTCACCGTTCTTGTGTAAATAACAGAAAAACACATACAGTGCTGCAAAAAACTCCTGAAAGCTCAGATGTACAAAGCTGTAAACCTTCCTGTGATAAATCACAGATTCCTCCCTAAAGATCTCAGTACAAATCCCAGAATACACTGAGGCGTCCGTGACGTCTATGCCGCTCTCAATCAGGTCCTCCTCGTAGAACATCACATTGCCCTTCATCAGCTGATTGAAAGCCAGTTCAGCAAGTTTCACAATCACTTCTCTGTTGGACTGCAGCACTTTCTCTGGATCTCTCTCTTCATACTTCTGGTTCCTCATACTAGTCTGAATGAGGAGGAAGTGTATGTACATTTCAGTCAGAGTTTGAGGGATTTCTGCACTGAGGTCTTGTTTCAGGATGTTTTGAAGCACAGTGGCTGAGATCCAGCAGAAGACGGGTATGTGACACATGATGTGGAGGCTTCTTGCTCTTCTGATGTGTGAGATGATTCTGCTGGCTTGATCCTCATCACTGATTCTCTTCCTGAAATATTCCTCCTTCTGAGGGTCATTGAATCCCTGAATTTCTGTCACACGGTTGATGTAGTTTGAGGGGATCTGATTGGCTGCTGCTGGTCTGGTGGTGATCCAGATGAGAGCAGAGGGAAGCAGATCTCCTTTCATGAGGTTTGACATCAACACACCCACTGATGAAGACTCAGTCACATCAGAAACTGTCTCACAGTCTGAAAACTTCAGTGTAATTCTGCTTTCATCCAGACCATCAAAGATGAACACAACTGTACATTCATCATAAATCTTTGAGTCCAGATCTTGAAGTTCAGGATGAAAGTCCAGCAGAAGTCTGTGAAGACTGTACTGATGATATTTAATCAAGTTCAGCTCTCTAAATGGAAGCACAAACATGAAATCTACATCCTGATTGGCTTTTCCCTCGGCCCAGTCCAGAATGAACTTCTGCACAGAGACGGTTTTCCCGATTCCAGCGATGCCTTTAGTAAGAACAGTCTTGATTTTGTCTTTCTTCTCTCTTCTCTTCTCCTCATATCCTAGTTCAGGTGAAGGATCAAAGATGTCATTGCAGTTGATTGGAGTGTCTTGGAGGGTCTTGTAACTTTTCTCCATCTGTAGCACCTCATGTTCTTCATTCACTCCTTCACTCTCTCCCTCTATGATGTACAGCTGTGTGTAAATCCTGTTCAGGAGGGTCTGATTCTCTTGTAGTTTGATTCCCTCAAATAAGCTCTCATACTTGTTCTTCATGCTGGTTTTGTGCTGGTCTTTGACTCTCTGCAGATCATCATGCACTGGCTGGTGAGAATCGAGCTGCAGGGCTGCTTCTGTGTCATGATGACTGATGTGTTTCTGACAGGAGGAGGATGTGCTGGTCTGACAGGACACATCTCTGATCTGGTCAGCTCTCACACCACTGAAAACACATTAAGAAGACAGAGACACAAAAAACTGTTAAAATAAATATAAAAATCATACTACATGTAGATACTGACTTCCTAATATATTACATGGAGATCCTCAGAGTTCTCGCACAGATTTTATTTACCCATGTTGCCAACAAACTGTTAATTAATTATGAACATCAGGCATTTGGGGGCAGATAATGTCCTGCAAATTAAAAGTAATGAGACATCAATATGTCAGTAATCAAAATGTCAAATGTCAAAAATGTTCGAATAAAAGAGAAAGGTGGCTAAAATTCTTGACCAGATTTAACAGAAACCATTATTTTAAAATATCACAGAAACACTGACATGAAAAATGTTCATGTGAAATGATTACATGCAATTGATTTACTTGTAAATGGCGACGGATGATACTTAAATCAACAGTTATTCTGAAGAATATGTAAAGTTTACTGTTGAAGCTAAAGGCACAATAATTAACATGATAATCAACAGCTGGCTTACTTTTCCATTTGTTGACATGACATGGTTTGATTCAGATGGTAAATATCGTATTAAGTTGCGTGTCCAACTTAGAGATAATCACCATATTTATAGTGAAACCATTATATTTAAAAAAAATTATATTAATCATATAATAAAATATCATTAAATATTATTGTTACTACTGTAAAGCCAATATCATTTTTTATGGGATCTCATTCAAAGCTTTCAGAATCTTTAGTTTTTAAATATTTTTTCTGTGTTTTTATAATGAAAAGTTTAATTTTAATGACAGTATATTATTAAACAAAAATGCATTTCTTTTATTTATTAAAATAAACAGAACTAAAGTGATTGTTTTGAACAAGTACTAACTTATATATTATGCAAAACACATTACTTTATTGCTAAAGTATTTGTATCAATACTGGGGGCCTTTTGCCCCATCCTGGTGAGTCTTTTAAATGTTATTATAACTGTATGAGGTGGCAATAAGTTTTTTTTTGTTTTTTTTTTACCCAGACTCTGGATAGATTTTACGCAGACTATAGTCTATATAGGATAGTCGGGGGTAAAAGGCTTAAAGGTTATTGCCACCTCATACATGTACAGTATACGATTTTTTACCAAAACAAACCACTTTAATGATTTATTTTCCACAAAATGTATTGATCCATCAATATTCAATTAAAACATGTATTTTTTCTGTATTCATATTCTATGCATAAAGAGCAAATGGCTCTGAATAGAGAGTGAGATTCCAGAGGTAGCCAGAAAAACATACTCCAGTTAATATTAGATCAATACTATTATTAAATCTACAACTGCAGACCTGAGTTCACCTTCACTGCACAACATTTTGACAGTGTTCAGACCCTCAACATAACAATAATCTCAGACAGCAGCGTTTGATCAATATCATCAGCTCTGTCGGCCTAGAGAAGTTTTAGATGCTGCTCTGATCAGACTCTTCACTGAGAGCAACATCATTCCTCTGAAACTCAAATAATATTGGCATTAATCAAAATAATTATGCTGATTTGTGCATATATGATACATACATCTTCTGTTAGGCTGCTTTTAAACAGTTTATATTCTAAAAAGTTCTAAACAAATAAACTGTGGTAACTATTTCGATGGTTCACTTTAGACATTCCACTAACCAGAAGTTACTTTGCAACAACATGTGAACTACAAGTCATTAGAGTATGAGTAGACTGTTTAATATCTGCTAAGACTTTATTTTGATGATCCTCAACAGACATTTTACTGACTATAAGCAACTTTACAATTACATGTCAACTTATTCTACTAACCCGAACCCCAACACCTTACCCTATATAAATGAAGATGACTTGACTTGACTTGACACTAACCTAACAGTCTAATGAAAGTTAGTTGACATGTAGTTGCAAAGTTACTTATAGTTAGTAGAACGTCTAAAGGCACTTTTCCACTGCGTGGTTCGACTCGGCACGACTGGGCTCAGTTCGGCTCTCTTTATTTTTGGCTCGGTTTGCTTTTCCACTGCAGTTTAGCACCTCTTCTAAGTGATCATAGGCGCCGATCTCATGGTCCAGCACCCACAGAAAAATAAGAGATATATTATATTGATTATAACCAATAAAAAATCGAGTGCAGTTTTCAGACACGATTATCTTCACTTTTTTTATAGTTTATTTGAGGCCGTTTCTATGGCGTTATTTTAATGACAAATGTCGAGAGCGCATCCAAGTAATGCGCAAGCACAAATCCCTCAACTCGCAGGCGGATCTCCTTCACTCTCACACAGAACTGGACGCTCGTTCTCAAACATACAGTCTCAGGATCTTGTCTGCTCTCGCTCAGATATTACGTGTTCATGCTCAAACTCAAAATCTCTCCTTGCTATTTCTCTAGAACGTTCTTCTCTCCTGGATTTAATCTTGCCAGAAGCTTTCAACCACCAGACTTTCACGATTGACTGATGAAATAACACGAGTACCTTTCAATTATAAAGAAATTACGGATTCGCCTTTATTTCATGAGATAGCATTTTCAAGCTGATTTTAGTCAGCCAGTTCTCAAGTTATTTTATTATTTAATAGTTATTTTTGAGTTAAGTACTTATTGTAAATAGGTATTTATTGAATAATGTTTTTTAGTGAACCATTATGGAGAGAGCGAGAGCGTGACTCACGATAACACTCAAGGAGAGAATGTGCCTTTGTTTGGTTGGTAACATAGGCGTAACTTGCGGGTGGGACATGTCCTCACCACTTTTAGTGTATGGAGTGTGGGCACCGGCAGAAACATAAATCGGTGCCTATGGGTGGGATTATAGACTGATCATTATAGTTGTGCAGCCACCTCGTCTACTGACCACGATACACACATTTCTTTTTTCAGGTTGCGTGCGGCGTCGTTTAAAGCAAGTCGTTTAAAAAAGTTGTGTGGACAAATGATCCTGCAGTGGCTGTTGCTGACTATTTAAATCTGGTGGGTTTGGTGTCTCATGTCACAAATTCAGTGACGCTGCAGTGAAGATCCTCTCTGACCAAATTAGTGATCTGCAGTGTTTACACGTCACATTTTAGTCTCGGTACGGCTCGCTTGGAACCTCAACTGAGGTTTTATTAAAAAAAGTACCAGGAACCAGGAACTTTACACAGTGGAAACTGACCTTCCTAGTTCTAAGCTTTAATGTCAGAGGTCATACAGATGATTTTCAGCAGGCATCTGAAAGTTTAACTGGTTAGGGCCCTCACAAGCACACTCTGAGTCTGTTTTCTTATAGAAATGAAAATAAGTTTACTAATTAAAAGTTGAGCAGTTGTTCAATGGTTTCTGAGTTTAGTAGGTTTTTTGTTCAATAGCAGAGCAGTTTACCAGTTATGAAGAGCTCAATTCAGCAACAGTATAAGCAGCTCAACAAAACATAGTGTTGTTTTTCAGCTCAATTCAGTTCAATAACTGTGTCGATGTTCCAGAGATTATCAAATTCAATTCACCTATAAAGCAGATTGTTAAAGCAGTATTGTCATCATCCAGCTTAATTTAGTTCAAGCTTTTGTCACTGCAATTAAATCAATAATTCTATCATTTAGGGCTGTGCAATTAATTGCAATTGATTTTTCGATTTCGGCTTCATTTCATGAATAGTCAACCAGTTCTCAAGTTATTTTATTATTTTATTATTTAATAGTTATTTTTGTTTCAAAATCCACAGATGCCTGAGGGGATTTACAAATGCACAAGAAGAGATTCACAAATGTGTGCAGCGATTTACAAATGCACAGAAAGCGGTTCATAAATAATAGGCTTGCTACGATAGTCGGTGTTACCGGTGTTACACGGTGTTCAGTCTCAACACAGGTTTCATCACTTGCCCACCGCAAGCCGCAAAAATTTAAAGCGTTAAATATAATGAATATTTTACACAATTACGCAGTATCCGTTTTTTTTCTGTCACCCGTTGACTAGCGTTGTATGATCAGGCTCTTATTAATGTGAATGCTTTTAAACCATTCAAGCGCGACAAGACTAAAGAGACCGCGCTGTAAGTCCTGCCTATTACACACACACACACACACACACACACACACGACCCACAAAAAAGACGCGCGTCAGTATCGAGTTCTCTTTCAGGCTTGAACAAACCATAACACACACAGATTATACCAAAATGTCCGTTTTGTCGAGTGTCTTCATAAGAGCAGTCTTAAATGATTTAAATAAAGTCTTAAATTAACGTAGAGATTTGTGAGAAAATGGGACACGTGTCAGATCACGTTTCTGTCAGCAGCGGCTGGTCTTAAAGTGCCATTAATGTAAATCAAAGAACAAAGGTAAGAGAGTAAATTAGGATTTACGTAAAAATTTATATGAATTTTTGGTAGATTTACAATGCTAATAACCATGGAAATGCGTCATTACAGTCTGTAAATATATCTTAACAACACAATGCAATCACTAGTAAGACTTCCTGTTAACCCCCTGAGGTCGGCTATCGCGCCGGCTCGTTTTTTTCCGTATGAGTGCAAAAAAATAAATAAAATAAATTTTTATCTTATATGCTTGTGTTATACATCAATCTATCCTGTTAAGTGTGTATTTATTTTGTGTACACTCACAATAAAAACAAAGTGTTGTGCTTTTCGCCAAATAAAGAAAAATAAACATGATGCGAGTTCTGCTTTCTCTCTGTCAGTGAAGTCAATTCTGAAACGCGTCCGAAAATGAACCATAACTCAGCGAATACTCAGTCAAACAGGCATACAGACACACAGGCATGAAGCTTGAATTCTCTCCTTTTAAATGAAGTAATATATATAAAAAACAAATATTCTCAGCTTGTGAAATCTGTATTAAAAGAGAGCGATTTCAGTCGAGCTAATTAGATCTCATTCACATGTAATGTGACCCCGCGCGCTATTCAAACGCAAATGACTGAGGCAATCCTGCAAACTGTGAACGCCCCCATATCAGCTCGAGAAAACACATCAGATCATTGTACTTGTTTACACAGTCTCGCAGCGCTGTGAGGAATAATAATATAATGGTAAATTTACCTTAGATGTACGAGGAGCAACAGATCCGAGGCTATGGAATAATGTAGTACGGTTTTTTTTTTCATTCTCAAGTGCGTCGCGTTTCTGTGCATGAATGAATGAATAAACGGCAGAGATGCGCGCTGTTTACCACAACTAAAGACGGTTTAAATTTGAATCGTTTCTGTCTGTGAATGTTTCGCTTTTAGCAAACTGTATTGCTATAGGCTACTGAGTAAAAATCGAGTGAAATATGTTGAAATAAAATGCATTTGTATAAGCAACGTATTAAACTGCAAATTAACATTTATATTTCTTATTATAAAAACGAAAGTTACTATGTTACAGACATATGAAAGACAACATTTCATTGATTAGTTTTGAATAGATTATACATTTTCACTGTAAAATATCTGCCACCTCAAATAAGCTTTTGTTTGACAATTTTTGCTCATATGTTAAATATAGTATGTTTTGTCAAAAATAATCAAATAATATGTTATAGTGTTTATTCCAATGTAGCCTAGGCTATATTCAAGTAATGAATCCTTAACTTTGAAATATGTATGATAAATGTATACTTTAGTTTTTACAAATAAATATTACACTTGAATTGTTGTTGTAATTGTAACATTTTTAATAAAAAAAAAAATACAAGGTAGATGTAAACAAACTAATAAAAGGTAAATATAAGCCTTTTCTTTAAAATAATATTTTATTTTGTTTTATTAGTGACAAATTTGGGGAGAGGATAAATATTCCAAAACTGAAAGTTACTAATGATATTATGATGGCTACAGATACTGGGAGTGCTGTTGCCCTGGTCCTCTTAGATCTGAGCTCTGCCTTCGATATGGTTGATCACTCAACCCTTATTTCTCGACTGAAGAATTTAGGCATTCATGGCACTGTTTTAAATTGGTTTCAGTCTTTTTTAATTAATAGAACATTCTCTGTATGCATTGAAAATTGCACTTCTTCAGCAGCACATCTTTCCTGCGGTGTACCACAGGGATCCATTCTAGCTCCGATATTATTCTCTCTTTATTTGTTACCATTGGGTTCTATTTTTTCTAAACACGGAGTGTCATTTCATTTATATGCCGACGACACCCAATTGTACTTTCCTTTTAAGCAAAACAACTCAAGCTCTTTAGAAGTCCTTCTTGCATGTTTTCAGGAAGTGAAGCTATGGCTTACACACAATTTTTTAGCTCTTAATGAAAACAAAACAGAAGTAATATTGTTTGGACCAAATGATCGCTACGTCTCCGGTACTTTAGATCTTGATGAGTTAAATCCTCATGTTACCACATCAGCAAAAAATCTAGGTTTCCTGTTCGATTCAGGCCTTAAGTTTGATCAACAAATGAATTCTGTTGTTAAATCCTGTTTCTTTCATTTACGGCGTCTTGCAAAAGTAAAACCTTTTCTCTCTCCTAAGAATTTCGAAATAGTCATTCATGCGTTTATCACTTCACGACTAGAATATTGTAATTCACTTTACTTTGGAGCTAATCAATCATCAATTGCGCGCCTTCAATTAGTACAAAATGCTGCCGCCAGGCTGTTGACTGGTAGTCGAAAGTTCAATCACATTACGCCTATCCTAACCTCTCTAAATTGGATACCAGTCAGAAAGAGAATAGAGTTCAAAATCTTAATTTTTGTTTTTAAATCATTACACGGCCTAGCACCGGGGTACCTATCGGACCTAATACACTACCACAACCCACCCAGGTCACTTAGGTCTAGTAACCTTGGATTGCTCTCTGTACATCGATCGAGACTGAAACATCGAGGTGACCGAGCCTTTGAAATAGCAGGCCCCAAATTATGGAATAGCCTACCATTATCAATTAGATTAGAGACGTCAGTTGCCACTTTCAAATCTAAGCTTAAAAGACACTTTCTTAATTCTGATCCTTAATCTACTTTCCTAACCTGTAATTGTATTATATTCAATGTGTTATTTATTCTAGTATGCTTGTAATCATATTGACTGTTCTTGCAATTTTACTATATCCTTGTATTGATTATTTTGTCCTGTTCAGCACTTTGGTCAACCATGGGTTGTTTTTAAATGTGCTCTACAAATAAATAATGAATGAATGAATGAATGAATGAATGAAAATACAGTATGAGAATTAACTGCACAATTACTAGACATGTTTTCCTTTTCATATTATAGGCCAATACTAGATGCTTCCAACTGTTGCTCTTGCATTCTTTCTTGTGACACACCTGAATGAATGCCTCATTAAGTATGCGGCCCCATTGTCTCCAGGTGCAAACCACTAAATATGCATGATCGTTGACGCCCACTCCGCATATTGACTTTCCAGACAGAAAGTGTTTTGTAAAATTTAAATCAATGTATTGTGTTATGTGAATGATTAGGCAGGATAATTTTCACATACTTTTGAAGAAAAAACACATGACAACGACATCCATTAGTCAAAAGTCTTATTGACACATATTTACTATGTGTATGGTGGCCTTATTTCAGAAACTTTAGTTTTTAGTTTTTTAAAAAAAACATGCATAAACATTATTCTCTCAAAAATACAAACATGTACATGCAAGTTGTTCACATATTATGGTAGCCCTGTTTGTGCTAAATAGAGTGAATTTACACCTTTGCCATTAATATGTTTATAAGCAACTGAAAAAAGCACAAATGTCAGGGCATGTCAGAACATCTCAAGGACCCCAAAAACCCCTCAGACGCCAGAGGGTTAATAAAGTATCTGGTAAGAATCTATTCCATATTAACAATGCATTAAATCACATTACACGTTAATATAAATAAATAAAACAAATTAAGTGATGTCTCTAGCCTGGGAAAACCCAGACAACTTCCGGCAAATTCATATTTGGTCGAGAAGTAAGTCTGGCAAAGAGCTCATTCAAGCCCATTTCCATGGCCTAGAAATCGCGGCACCAATCAGAAACGTTGAGGCGGGCTTTACACAATGACGATCGCTCTGATTGGTTTTAGGTCTATCCAATTGCGCCCAGAGGCATTTGAGTGACGTCCATTCAACTTTTAAATGCATTATTCAAATTGCAAACACATGGGACAGTCTCCATGAAAGACCCACTGGCAGATGTACGTGCTACTACATTTCTCTCCGAAACGGTAGGAAATTAAATTAGATTTAATAGAGGATTTTAACTGTGACACGATGATTGACAGGGCAGTTTGACAGGATGCACGTGACAAATCCGTCCGATAAAGATGACGAAGTAGTATGTCCCAAAGCTTGCCTACTTTTTTGCTACACATTCAAAAGTAAATACCTTTTCTTCACAAAAAGAGTACATACTTTTATGGCATAGTGTAACTTAGGCGAATTGGGACGCAGCACATGGCTTTACACATGACGATCGCTCTGATTGGTTTTAGGTCTATCCAATTGCGCCCAGAGGCATTTGAGCGACGTCCGTTGGTGACGCCCCTTTGGAAATGATTTGTCTATGGAGCTTTGCCAGACTATTACTCAGTTACTACTGAGAATGGTCTGGTTTTAACCAGGCTATGATGTCTCATGTCTGAAGTCAAGGAGGCTTCAAATCACATTGTAACCAATGACATTTGAGGTTATTAAAACAGTAAGTCCCGCGCCTCGACTGCCAAAAAATAAAAGTGTTTGAGCGAGCAAAAGCAGCAGGCGAGAGGAGATCAAGCGCGAGAGCAAGGGGAATGATCATGCGCGGGTCTGAATGAACGTTTCCTCGTGTGTAGATCTGTTATCCTCTCGCGAATGTCATTTACTGCGCACGTCTGTTGTGCGCTCCGTTAATTTTCTCATTGATTTGCCACCATACAACGGGCATAGTTCAAATGACTCTGTACGCAATTGGATAGTCCTTCAACCAATCAGTGACACGAAAACTCCAGGAAGGAAACGTGTTAACAAATGTGTTGGTTTGTAGCATTGATCAGCGGTTTGCAAAAGCAGCAAGTGCATCGAGCAATTTTTGCAGTTTGTGCAAATAAAACTTGAAAGCGATTGGTATTTACAGCCACTCGAGCGATTTGTTTGCTAAACTAAATAAGCCATTGAGCATTGTTGAGAGGTTAAACGGAATTGGATTGACGGTTGTGCGAGAGACGGGTAAATCAGAGTGTGCTTGCTGTCGCTTCTCTATCGTCGTGGGGTTAAACCCGCCAATAGCGCGCCATGTGGATAAGCCAGTTTGTGATTGGTTCCCGCAAATTTGTAACCGAAGCAGCAGAGATAATTGTACAGGTTTCCAGCCTGAGCTCCAGGGTGAAATCAAAACGCCCCATATCAAGCTGGGTTTACCCAGTTTAACTGCTTTCTCCATTTCTGTAAATCCGTTTTTATGAATGAAGTCTCTCACCCATTGCTCTATAGGTTTTTTTTTTCATCAACAGCCGCTTGCACCCCCAGCTGGTGAGGTCGACTAACAGCAGATGGAGATTATCAATCAGCAATCTACTGATATTCCTGCCGTTCCCGGATGTCAAATGTTGAATTTTCTGTCGAACTTAAAGGAGAACTCCGGTCAATTTTAACATTGAGCTCATTTTTTTGTACATTTGGAGTGCTGTCAATACAGAGAACAACGACAAAAATCGGTGTTGCCTACACCAAGTTATTCTATTTTTAAAATTTGCACCCTATTGACATCAATGGGGCAAGTAGTAAGCCTGCTTTTTAGCCTCTTAACATCCTTTAAGTGTCATTACAAGTGCACAGAAAATGTGAGTGATTCCTTCCGAGTGAACACGGGTGAATCTGACTGCAGTAGATGTTAGAGATATTAATAAAAATGAAGTTAATTCAGCCAGCGCTCATACCTGTGTTTACATCCTGTTTTCGGTGGAAGGCCATAGTAATCGATTGTCGAGTTCACGCGCGTGATCATAGGCACTAAACCTATGCGCGTGAACTCGACAATCGATTACTATGGCCTTCCACCGAAAACAGGATGTAAACACAGGTATGAGCGCTGGCTGAATTAACTTCATTTTTATTAATATCTCTAACATCTACTGCAGTCAGATTCACCCGTGTTCACTCGGAAGGAATCACTCACATTTTCTGTGCACTTGTAATGACACTTAAAGGATGTTAAGAGGCTAAAAAGCAGGCTTACTACTTGCCCCATTGAAGTCAACAGGGTGCAAATTTTAAAAAGAGGATAACTTGGTGTAGGCAACACCGATTTTTGTCGTTGTTCTCTGTATTGACAGCACTCCAAATGTACAAAAAAATTAGCTCAATGTTAAAATTGACCGGAGTTCTCCTTTAAACCACTGAATTTGTAGAAGCGAATTGGTAAAGCAAAATAAAATGGACCGAAAAGTGCCTGTTAAATATTATGGGTTGCATTTTTAAACAGAATGAACATTTTGGAAGTGAAATATTAAAGGTGAATATGGATTATTTAATTTTTAATAATGAAAACGTGTGAAATGTTTTGAATTGAAATATTCAAAACAAAAAAAATAAGGTTACCTCGTCTACCACCTAAAATAATTAAGGTAAGACAATTTAAAAATATGAATAATGATGTATTCACTCAAGATTTGTTATGTATTAACTGGAATAGGATGGAATTAATCCCTTATGTTGATAATGCTTGGAATTTTTTTTATACTGAGGTATCAAAAATTATTGATAAACATGCTCCATGGGTATCAGTTAAAGTGAAGGGTAGACATCTTCCATGGATTGCCGGTGACTTAATATATCTTTTTAAGCAAAGGGACAAGGCTTGGGAAAGATACCACTTAACAAAAGATTTAGCAGATTGGACTGAATATAAGCGATTAAGAAATGTTTGTACTGTTAGAACTAGAAATGCCAAATCTGACTATTATAAAAACTCATTATCAAATGATTTTAAAAATCCGAAACATTTTTGGAAAAAACTCAATTGCCTGTTGAATAAATCTAATAAGAGTTCCCTTGTAAAAATAAGAATAAATAATAATATCGTTAGCGATCCAACTTCTGTAGCTGATGCTTTTAATCAACACTTTTCTTCTGTTTGTAATTTACGTCCACCTGATTTCTGTTACTCCAACTTTGTAAACGGTAATGTTGCAAAAAGTTCTTTTTCATTTACCACAATTCTTCCTATTGAGGTACAGCAGGCAATCTCCGAAATTAAATCTGGAAGTGGAGTCGGTGTAGATGGTCTAGAAATAAAGTTTATTAAAATTGCCTCTCATGTTTTAGCATACCCATTATGTGATTTATTTAATTTATCTATATCTACTTGTAAAGTCCCAGTTATGTGGAAGTGTGCTAAAATAACACCTTTATACAAAAGTGGTGATCCTTTAGATCCTAACAATTACAGACCAATCTCAATTATTAGTAATGTAGTAAAAGTATTCGAAAAAATTATTTACAAGAGACTGTTCAAATATATTAATGAGTTTTCAATCTTTTCTCCACATCAATCAGGCTTTAGACCCAATTTTTCCACTACTACTGCTCTTACAAAATTTGTTAATGATGTTACATTTTCTTTAGGTAATAATCTGTCCACTGGAGCAATATTTATAGATCTAACCAAAGCGTTTGATCTGGTTGATCACTATATTCTCCTGGATAAATTATATAACATTGGTCTCTCTGAACAGTCCATTTTATGGTTTAATTCATATCTTCATTGCAGACGCCAGTGTGTAATTATTAAAGGTTCTCTCTCTCAGTTCATGATAATGGAAAAGGGTGTTCCTCAAGGTTCTTGTTTAGGCCCTCTTTTATTTTCAATTTTTATTAATGACCTCTCTCAAATGTGCTCTGATAGTCAAATTCTCCTGTATGCTGATGATACAGTTATTTATTGTTCAAAACGTGACATTAACTTGATTCAATCCTCACTGCAATTTGATTTCAATACTATTCAAAAGTGGTTTTCAGATAACGGACTTATATTGAATAAAAGTAAATCGTATAGTATGTTATTCCCCACTTGGTCTGCCCGACATAACCAGGGCGATAGCTTATCAATTAAATTCTCAGATGGTACACTTATGGAGAATGTTGAGAAATTTAAATATTTGGGCCTTTGGCTTGATTCCAGCCTCTCCTTTAGGTCTCATATTGAATCTATAGTGAGAAGAGTAAACTTTAATTTAAAACTATTATATCGTTCAATTAATTGTTTCTCACTACTGATTAGATTAAGACTTGTAACTCAGCTATTATTTCCCATTATTGATTATGCTGATTTTGTCTATATGAGTACAACAGAATCATGCCTGAAACCCTTAAACGTTGTTTATAACAGTCTCTGTCGATTTGTGTTGAGATGTCCGTTCCTAACCCATCATTGTTATATGTATCAACGATTGAATCTTTTATCACCTAAGGCCAGACGTCAGTTACATTGGTTTCAGTTTGTTTATAAATGTATCTTTTTTAATTATCCTCTTTATTTGAAGCAATATTTAGTCCCATATAGATCAACTTATGGCCTGAGACACCTTGATCATCTATTTTTTTCTGTCCCAAATATTTCAAAAGAAGTTGGAAGACGTGCCTTTAAATTCAAAGCTCCTTCTGATTGGAACAGCTTACCTTGTTCCTTAAGGTCCATCTCTTCCTTTTCACTCTTTAAGTCAGCCCTGTTAACTCATTTACAATCCTGTGATCAATGCAAATGTTTCTCTATATGACTTTGTTTTGTTTTGTTTTTTTTGTTTTTTTTTTCAAATAAGGTTCTCTCCTGTAATATTCTGAAAGTATTTTATATTGTTTATATGAATATGTTTTGGATAGAGGAGGGACTGGTTGGTTGAATGTGCTGAAGAGCTTTATGTGTGAGTTTGTAATTGTGTGTAATTGTTTGATGTTATTTTGAGGACCCCCTCGAAAATGAGATGTTCCATCTCAAGGGGTTATCCTTAATAAAATGAAATGAAATGAAATGAAAATTCACAGCTTAAATATACAACCATGTTGAATTTCAGCCCATAAAAATGCAAGCCCTAAAAATACAATGCATTAAAATGCAAGCAGGGTAAATGCAATGCATATTTTTTCAAGCAGTGCAATTCAACAAGCTTTTTTGTTTCAAAAACATTTGTCATTATTTTACTTCCATACTAATGAGACTAACTAGTTATCTGGATTCCAAGACTATCATCTATAAATATATTCAATTTGGATCCATATTTTATATAGCCTTTTTGCCCTTTATTTGTACAACTATTTGTGCAACCATGCAACACTTGTTTTTGTCTGTATGCGTGTTATTAACAGTTTTTAGAGGCGATGAACCAATATAATATCTTGACTGACCAGACAGCCCTGAACTTCATGATACTCACACAGGGTCAGAGGTCACAGATGGTCCATCACTGAGTTTAGGGGGATCCATCATGGAGTTGTTACTCTTCATGGACACACAGCTGGATACTGGAGATGGTCCATCACTGAATTTAGGGGGATCCATCATGGAGTTGTTACTCTTCATGGACACACAGCTGGATACTGGAGATGCTGCTCTCTGAGTGTAAACAGATGCCTCCTCCTCTCTATCCTCAAACACACTCATTTTACAGGTACGGTCCTCCTCTCTCTCCTCACACACACTCATTTTACAGGTACGTTTCTCCTCTTCCTCCTTGATGTGACACTTTACTTAAAAGGCCTGTAAGTGAACACAGAAAACATGCACAAAACACAATTGATTGTTGACACATTTTATATAAATGTAATTTAATTCATTTTAACTTAACATCAACAGTTTTTCTGCAGTTAATAGTGTGTGTTTGTAGAGCAACATGTCCGACATGTCGGCGTTTAAACACTGGATTCAACTTCACTTTAATGACACTGCAGAACTCTTGCAGGCATTGGCATAGATTACGCGGGGGACGTGTCCCCCCCACTTTTTATAAAATGTAAATTCGTCCCCCGCACTTTTTCATAGGGCAAGTGTGTCCACGACAAGCTGAGGTTTTCGCGGGTGTGTATAACCTACATCGAGATTTAAAATCCAAAGAGTCAAGGATAGTCTACATACGTGACTTTCACGTTTCCATGGTAATCAGTCACTCGTGCATCACGACACGCCCATGCTCGCACCCGCGCGGCCGCGCCCAATCCATTTTTTTCATAGAGGTCGCAATGAGTTCAAAATGGCAAAAAACTCTTCAATCCTTTTTCACGAAAAAGTCAAGCACTGTAAGTAAGTTGTCATGTGGTATCCGAATTGTTTTGCACAATGATGAATAACGGTCCGTGTACTTTTTGGTCATTTCATTTCCTGTTTGGAATGGAATAACGAGAAATGAAAACCAGCTCGTTTATTCGTTTTTTAGTTAAGTTTAAAAAACGAAAAATTAGATTTTGGCTCGATTTTTCATTTTTCGTTTGTAGTTTAAAAATCGGATTATGGGTTCGATATTTCATTTGCACATGTGGGCGGCGCTGAAACGCCCCTTTCATCTGATTGGCCAAAACGCTCCGCCTTCAGTAGCCTAAGCTACGAGCTTTTCTTTCTGTCAGGCAGAGTCAGTACGAGTGCGGCACTGACAAATGCACTTTAATAAAATAATGTCTGAAATCACCACTCACTGTTAACTACGCACAATAATATGTTGCTGGTTCACGTTCGTGCTGCTGCGACTTGCAAGCGACCCCAATAATGTGAGCCAAAGTAGGCTATATGACAGATTATTTTAGCATCATGATGTATTTCCCATTGATAAATACAGTGCAAATAGTTCCGTCTCTTTGAATAAAAGGGAAGTGGAAATAAAAATCAATAATAGGGTGAACGGTACAATGATAATATATCCGTAACATTTAGGCTAGCACTCTTGTCTTTTATTTACTTCAAAAGGCAGACAGGAGTGTTACACGTGTGACACATGTATGCAGCATGCTATAAATAATTTTGATAGAAAATTTAATAGAAATAAAGTGTATATAATTATGAATATAAACATGTGTAGCCTACTCAGTTCACATGAAAAGAAAGACAGAAAAGAGAGTAGCTAGAATCACTGAACGTACATTAATACTGACAAAATTTGCAGGTTTGGGATTAATTAAAATCATGTAAATTGAAGAGCATGGCATAGCTTTAAAATGTTATTAGTTTTATTATAAAACTAATACAATTTTATTACATACTGAATTGGTCGATGTTTCTCTGAGTTTTCTTTATTATGTTGGCTTAAGAAAGCCAGCATATTTGAACATTATTATTATTATTATTATTATTATTATTATTATTATTATTATTATTATTATTAGTATGAGAAATTGACTCCGCCTAGAACTTTAATGCTTCACCAATCTCAGCTCAGACCTTCAGACTGGTCTGGCTCGCTTATACAGTATCTTTTCTAACTGGTCAGACTTTACTTTCCCAAAAAATCCATTGACTTTATCTGAGCAATGAAGGCCGTACTACTTAATGCTGTCCACTAGAGGGGGCGACAGGATAATAAGTCTTTTCTACTCTCTTTCCCTGTTTGCTTCAGTTTAAATGACAATTTATTTCATTCATAAATATGTTATATCCACTCTCTAGTTTATTTTAAGATACTGTTATTCACACTGGTTTTTGCATTTAATGTTTGTCCATCTGGAACTTTTATTTGTCATGAGCTCTATATTTTAAGATGTAGCCAAAAAATATGATTCAACAACACAAACTGTTTTTACTCGGCAAATATGTTTTCCTTTCAAGTATAGGCTATAGCCTACAAGTTATCCTGCTTTTTGCCATGGCTTTGCAAAACAAACAATATTTTGTCCACACAAGATGTTTAAAAACCCTGCATTTTTGTGAAGACGAGCGCATAAAGGCACATCTATCTATCTGTCTCTCTGTCTGTCTGTCTGTCTGACTGAGCTTCCTTTGAGAAAAATAGCAGACCCCCTTTTTTAAACTTATTTAAAACGGTGGTCTGCTATATTTCACAAAGGAAGCCCATTTGTGCGGTCGTTGGTGTTATATGAGAAGGTCGACATTCTGAATATGAGCCTACTGTAAAATTAGCTGTCTTAAAAATGCGGATTGATCATGACTTATTCCAGACGCCTCCCGGTGCTATTCGCATTGGAATTGTGTAATCACAGATTATGAACAGATGTTTTACACAACAAGGATATATTCCCATTGGGTTGTTGGGTTTTCAACTTTAGACATAATTTTTTAACTTTTATAGCTACTGTACAAACTGTGTTAAACTTAGCTAACTCTAATGTAACAGTTATGGGTAGGTCATCTACGCACATGTTACGGACATATCATGGTACAGTTCAGCCTATTATTGATTTTTATTTCCACTTCCCTTTTATCCAAAGAGATATTTGAACTATTTGCACTGTATTTATCAATGGGAAATACATCATGCTAAAATAATCTGTCATTTACTGTGGCTCACATTAATGGAGTCACACTTGCAAGTCGCAGCAGCGCGAATTACGTGACCAGCAACATATTCTGCTTCAAATATTGAGCGTAGTTAACAGTGAGTGGTGGTTTCAGACATTATTTTATTAAAGTGCGTTTGTACTGACTCTTATTCTGCCTGACAGAAAGAAAAGCTCGTAGCTTACTGAAGGCGGAGCGGTTTGACCAATCAGATGAAAGGGGCGTTTCAGCGCCGCCCACGTGTGGAAATGAAATATTGAACCCATAAACCGATTTGTAACCCACAAACGAAAAATGAAAAATCGAGCCAAAATCTCATCTTTCGTTTTTTAAACTAAACTAAAAAACGAATAAACGAGCTGGTTTTCATTTCTCGTTATTCCATTCCAAACAGGAAATGAAATGACCAAAAAGTACACGGACCAATAACTCTGGCTATTTCTCTTGTTGAATAATTAACAAGTTTTGTTGTAAATTGAAAATATTCACTACCCGCACAAACGTGCACTTATTTTCAATCTTTTTTTATTCGTAATGTCTATTATTTTCACAGATGTTATCAAAGCCCTTCAAATTAGAATGAACATGGTGATTGTGAGTTTGTATTTTCATGCATTAACAGCCTGCTTGAATCAGGCAGCGTTGTAACATAGGCTACATGATGACAAACTTTAAGTTCTCTTGAAAAAGCCTAACCAGAAAGTTTTAAAAGCTTGAAGTTTGAAGGTTTTCAATTGGAAAGTTTTAGTTTAGTAAGACAGATAGATAGATAGATAGATAGATAGATAGATAATACACTGATGGTAACAAAGTTTCACTGTTTCAATTTGAAATGAAAGATGGAGCATAGGCTACATTTAATAAAATTAAGGAAAAAATGCCCTTTATAAAGGTTAAAAAAAACGTATTTCTGATAAGAGTGTTTTCCAACCGTGATGTAATGAAACATTGACAATTTAAGTTTGAAGGGAGCCTCTGTTTAGTCTATAGGAAATGTAATTTTGCCAAAAGAAGAACTTTTATTTTAAATAAATGTTATTTTTAAAGCAGCCTACTTCAGTGTGATATTTTACCATATTATCATGCTTAACACTGAGAATTTGAATAATTGTTATCTAATGATCAAATATCATAGGTTTGGGTGGTTGGCGGGTGGATTATTTATTTTTAACAGCAGATTCGGGTGACTCAAAGTGCACCAGATTAATGAATTTATCTTTAAAATGTAAAAAAATTATTCCAGGGGGGCATGCCCCCGGACCCCCCTAGAGGTACCGAGCTCCACCCACAAACACAGTAGGCTATATGATGGTCTACGAAACATACAAATTTAACTATCTTATTATTAAAATACATGATCAGGATTTTACCACCTCCGCCTAGTTTTGAGCCAGGAAAAACCCTGCATGTGCAATATAAAGTACTGAACATCTTTCTTTCTTTCTTTCTTTCTTTCTTTCTTTCTTTCTTTCTTTCTTTCTTTCTTTCTGTTTTATTGCTTTAAAAATAAATAGCACATTAAGCCAATTAAGCAAAAATCTGTCAACAAAATTTGGAAAAAAACTGGTATTACACTTGACATTCTGTCCCCCTCACTTTTGAAATGATGGCTACGCCCCTGCTTGCAGGTGTTTTTCACAATCCGTTTAGTCGTCTCGCATTAAGCAAATATGATGTTACTTTTAATGTTTACCACACTTTCTTTCCCCATTATTACTGCGTCACTCAACACACATTATATAGATTATAAAAAAATTATAATTAAATACGTACTTAAAGTCAACCGAAGATTTCAACATTAAACTAATATTGTCCTGTTAAAGAAAAAAGTAAGTGTAACTTTTTTTTTTTTTTCTGCTATTTTATGAGTGTTACAGTTGACGTGTCGTGAAGTAGATAACGAAAGTAACCTTAAACACTTATCATGTAGGCCTATTTGAGTTCGAGTTCGTCAAGGTGCGTTGAGACACAAATACTCTGTCGACATTACAGCTATGATAAGTTTAACGAACTTACTGTCACATGTGAAGAGATTGATGATTTGCTATCTTCCTAAATGTCGTCTTTACAGTCATCGACTGCTTTCGATTTCACTGTGAGACAGGTAAGTTAAATGTCACAGGTAAACATCCAGCAGCTCCTCCTCGAATGGATTCTTTTCTCACTTCCGGGTTTGGAACAAGGAAATAAATTACAAGTACAACTGTGCCATATAAATGCGAGACCATAATAAAAGAAAATGCGTTCACTACCACAATTTGTATAGGAATAGAAAAGTAAAAAGTAAAAAAAAAACATTTGGGGATTCATTTGTTTGGACATGTTAAATGGAAATATTGGACATTTTAATGGAAATACACAAACAAAAATGCTACAATTTAGAATTTTGCTAATTACCAAACTACTACTTTTGAACATTCCGTTGATTAACTTTGCAACTCCACATCAGTCATTAGATTAGATTAGTAGACAGTCTGCTTAATATCTTCTAACAATTTATTGTGATGGTCCTCCAACAGACATTATAGGCTATGTAAAAATAAAAGGGAATAAATAAAAAGAGTCAAAAAGAGTCTCTTATTCTCTAGCGTCTTCTGTCAACAAAACCATAAAGTTTGGTATTAGTAAACATGCATTTCAAATCGTTCATGTTAAAATTGTAAACCTTCATGTATGGATGTAATACCCTGCCTCTCAATGGCCCTCATTTATCAAAAGTGCGTACACCAAATTTCCAGCGTACACCTGGCGTACACCCAAAACCACGGTGACTTTGAGATTTATCAATATGGACGTTGGCGTACGGCACGCTCAAATCCTACGCCAGCTCAGGAGGTGGTGTACGCACGTTTTGAGTGCGGGAATGCGCAGAAAAACAATTCCTAACACCACAAAACGCACTGACAAACTAAAAGATATAATATATTATGACCCACTGTAAAAAAACAACAACATAGTAATTATAAACTTCAGTGTTTATTTTTGTGCAACATGGACTTCAATGTTTCATTTGTGTGATTTGACCAAAGCATTTGAATTGTAGGCATATGTATTCCAAGTTGCGAGCCTGTGCGCTTTACCTGACGTTTCAAGCCTTGTTTATACTTTCGCCTGGCTCCGCAGCGCGAGTCTCCGCAGACTGCGCGCGCACCTCCCCAAACGGACGAGGCGTTTATACTCGACGCGCTCGCCGTTGTACTATTCTTTGAAACGATGGTTAGGCCAGGGTTAGGCCCGGCAGATGTGCACGGACTGGGTTTAGTAATGAAAGGCTTTCAATGACCAAAAAAAAATAATTCAGACTGACAAAATAATAAAAATGACATTCTTCTTCTTTTAAATAATAATAATACAAATAATAATAATAACGACATTCTTCTTCTAAATAACAATAAGCGTCATTAATAATAAAAATCTAGAAATCAATTTTGTTTCTTTCCACTTCCCTGGTTTCGCTTTCTCTTTCTCAAAGAAGTTTCTCTTCTTTGCCGTCTTCCGTGTGTCCATGGCGTAAAATGAGGGCGTGGGGGGAGCGGAGACTTGAATATATAGGGGCGTGTTATTCTAATGACGATCGATTTCAGCCGCGGCATTTATCAAGGGCAGGTATTGCGTACACCAGAATTTCAAAGGTACGCACAGCTTCATAAATCAGGCGATGAGAGGAGTGTAAGCATAATCTTACACCAATATATACGCCCGTTTCTACGCAAGAATGATAAATGAGGGCCAATGTCCATACTATCCATCCTAAACAGTAGGCCTATGTGAGATTAAAAAAAATGTGTCCCAAAGCATAGTATGTTGAAAAGAGTATGCCAGAATTCCCCGGATGGTCTACTATTTCTTTTTTTTTATTTTATTCCTTTTTATTGCATTTTAACTATACACATGTACATACACATTACAATGTACCAGATAAAACATAAATCAACAAACAAACAAACAAACAAAACAAAACAAAACAAAACCAAACCAAAAGCTTCTCAGTATTTTACATTAATATACAACACCATACAATACCACCTCTTTTCTTAGTCTTCTATCAAAACATTTCCAACTCCACCACATTTTACAAACAATTTGAAAGGTCCCCAAACTCCATCAAAAATTTTATATTTATTTTTTAATATATAGGTTATCTTTTCCATTGACATGTTTATTACCATCTCTTTCAGCCAATGACCTATACTTGGTGCACATGTACTTTTCCAATTTAAAGAAATAAGCCGTTTCGCTTGAAGAATACACATATAAATATATACTCTGTTTTCTTTAACTTGATCTCCTTAGGGTATAAATGAAATAAAAAGATTAAAGGTGACAGTGGTATGTTAACATCAAGGATATTTTCTATCATTCCTTTCACACCTTTCCAAAACTTCTGAAGTTCTTCACACTCCCATATATGATATAAAGTGATATAATGTTCCTTTAAAGCCACTGCATTTTAAGCAAGTGTCTGGGATATTTTCATTGTATTTATGTAATACAACTGGAGTTATGTAAATCCTCATCAACCACTTATATTGTAGCAGTTTCAGACGTGTGTTCATTATTAGTGATTGAGCTTCCTTGCATGCTTCCATCCAGTCCTCCATGGAAATATCCACCTTAAGATCCGATCTCCAAGCTTCCAATTTATAATCTGAAGACTCCTTTGATCCTGACATCAGCATATTGTATAATGAAGAAATTAAACCTTTACTAAAACAATTTCTTGTCACTTCTTTTTCCAAGATAGACAATGATGGTATATCAAGGGAATTATTTTGTGATTTGAGGATAAAGTTTCTTATTTGTAAATACTTAAAGAAATGTTTTGCAGGAATATTGTATGTATTAACTATTTCCTCAAATGACATAAGAGTATTGTTAACATATAAATCTGCTATCTTTCGAATGCCCTTATCAGCCCAAATCTTGAAGCCTGCGTCTAATCTGCCTGGTTTAAATTTTTCATTGCCCCAAATGGGACTAAAACAAGATAAAGGATAGATGACACCTAGATCTTTTTTCACGTCAAACCATACGGAAATCATATTTATAACTATGGGATTGGAAACATCTTTTTTCAGATCTTTCAATTCTGATGAATATAAACATAAATTTAAAGGCAGGCCAGCCTTAGTGGCAGCTGATTCCATATCCACCCAGGGTGGGCAGTCCTGAGATAAAAAATAAAACATAATTGTTCTAAGTTGCACAGCCCAATAATACCAATGAAAATTAGGACACTGTAAACCTCCTCTATCATATGGCAAATATAAAAGTGTTAGACGGAGTCTGGAACGTCTGTTATTCCAAATAAATTTGGTGAACATTTTTTTAAGTCGTTGAAATAGATGCTTAGGGGGAGGCAGAGGAATGTTCTGGAATAAATATAAAAATTTTGGCAAAATATTCATTTTTAAAATATTTATTCGACCAATTAAAGATATGTGTAAGGGCATCCATCTTTCTATAGATCTACTAACAATTTCAAGAAGAGGATCATAATTAACTTGCACTATATCCTCTAGTTTTGGTACAATTTTTATACCCAAGTAGGTAAAGCAATCAACAATATTGAAGGTTGCAACACAATTACTAGGTTGCTGTCTGTCAATCTCATTTAGATAAAGAATAGAACTTTTAGAATTGTTAATTTTGTATCCAGAAATTCTTCCAAATGTACTGATAAGATCTAATAAAGCAGGTATTGATGTATCAAGTTGTTTTAGGAAAAGAATGACATCATCAGCGAATAACGCAATTTTATGTTCTATCTCTCTAATCTTAATACCTGTTAATTCCGCATGGTTTTTTACTGCTATTGCAAAAGGCTCTATGGAGATGGCAAAAAGTAGAGGAGAAAGGGGAGAACCTTGTCTACACCCTCTTGATACACTAAATGGCTTTGAAACAATATTATTTGTCAATACTTCTGCTGTAGAACTATTATAAAGTAATCTAACCCACCTACAATACCTTTCACCGAAACCAAATCTCTTCGAAATCTCAGGAATCTTCGAACATTGTGAAATCCCTGCCTATGCTTTATAAAACCATTTTGATCCTCTCCTATTAAATTTGATAAAGTACCTTCTAACCTCTTAGCTAGAACTTTACTTAATATTTTTGTGTCTGAATTTAACAAACTAATTGGCCGCATATTTTCACACTTTGTGTTTGTTTTTCCTGGTTTCGGTAATAATGTAATTAAAGCTCCTCTCATTGATGTAGGCAAAAGATCTTGATGATACGCCTCTACTATCATTTCCATAAAAGGAGTTAGCAACTTTTCTTTAAACGTCTTATAAATTTCTATAGGGAGTCCATCTGGACCCGCAGCTTTTCCTGATTTCATAGAGTCGATGGCTTCTGCAATTTCTTGTAATGTGAGGTCTTCATCTAGTTTGTTCTTTTCTTTAACTGAAATCTGAGGTATATTTAGACTATCTAAAAATTGCATCTGGATATCTACATTTAGTGAACACTCTGAACTATACAATTTTTCATAATAAGTTCTAAATGCTTCATTGATCTTTCCTGGGTCAACTATATTTCCATTTGAACTCTCAATTGTTGTGATTGTACGCTCTGTTTGTTGTTGTCGAATTTGCCAAGCAAGTAACCGTCCTGTTTTATCTCCATATTCATAGAATTTTTGTTTCAACCTTAAAACTTTTGACGCTGCTCTACTTGCTGACAATTCATTATATTGGGACCTAAGTAATAAAAGTTTCTCCTTTGCTTCTGCTGTATCTATGACTTTCTGAAAAATATTATTTTCTAGTTTTTTTATTTGATCTTCTAATTGTTTCATTTCTTGTCTAGATTTCCTGGCTTTTGAACTGCAAAACCCAATTATGTGTCCTCGAATAAAAGCTTTGAATGCTTCCCATCTAATACAAGCAGATGTTTCAGACTTATTAATTTCAAAATACAAATCGATTTGTTTGCTTATATATTCTACAAACTCTGAATCATGAAGCCATCCAATCTGAAAACGCCATTTAGGGGGATTTTTTATAAATTTTGTAATTTTGTATGATAAAGATACTGCTGCATGGTCAGATATGACTATACTGTGATAACTACAGTCTGTTATATTGTTAACCAATTGTGCGGAAATTAGGTAATAATCAATGCGTGAGTGTGTTTGATGTATACCAGAATAACAGGAATATGATTTTGCTGTAGGATTAAGATCCCTCCAAATATCTAATAAATTAAGGTCTTTCATAAATTCCTGTATCCATTTCCTGGCTTTAGTATGCGTTTTATCAAACCCTGTTGAACGATCTTTAGTAGGATTTAGTACACAATTAATATCCCCTGCTATAATATAGTATCCAGGCAAATTAGCAATTAACAAAAACAAATCATTAAAAAATGTAGGATTGTCATCATTTGGACCATAAATGTTAATTAAATTTATCTTCTCTGACAAAAATAAACATTGTAAAACAATATATCTTCCTAATGTATCCTTAATTACTTTCTGAACCTGTATTGGGATTGATTTATGAATTAAAATCATTACTCCTCTTGCATTAGAAGTGTGACAAGCAGCAAACACTTGCCCTTGCCATCTCCGACGAATCCTAATTGTTTCACTTTTTACCATGTGAGTTTCCTGAAGAAATAGTATTTGTGTTTGTAATTGTTTGATTCTATCCATTACCTGCTTTATTTTTTTAATATTGCCCAGTCCTCTGCAATTCCAAGTTACAAATTTTACATTCCCTGTCTCCCCCATGATCTGTTACATTTTCTATTAAGAGGTATTTTGCCTTTTACAAAATCAACAATCTTAAATACTGAGAAGCAAAAAATAAAAATATAAACAGTAATTAACAACACTCCTAATATTAAAGAACATTCCACATCAACCCCGATTTCCCCAGTAGCGTCCATACTACTGCGTTTAACCCCCAACCCCTTTCTCTCCATATATGGCTCTGATTGGTCCACACACTCGTGAGGAACTATCAGGTACTTGTCTATATTTGTGACAAACAACCCTATTTGTAAGATTATTCTCACCTATTATATCAAACTATAAACACACTTTTTCACATTTCCAGAGAACAATAACACCCGAATACCTTTGATTATTATTTTACAAATTAGACTCCATTAATCACTACCGAGTCTTCATACCAAAGAGGATAACGTCCATGGTATATGATCTGAAAATTATTTTACATCTACATTCAGGATTCAAGTAGTCCAACTGGATTGAGCCCACCTTTATTCTGTGTCTAATTCTCCAATGAAGCTTTCGACTGCCTCCGGTGTGTCAAACACCCTTGATTTCTCCTGATGAGTAAGAAGTAGACGAGCGGGAATCCGCTCGGATTCCGGATTGATATATGATCCTATGTTTACCGATTCCTCTCTCTCGCAGCTTCTGTCTCACTCCATCATACGCTCTTTGTTTCCTGTGAATTTCAGCCGAAACATCTGGATGAAAGCGAAGAGTGTGTTCCTTGTATGAAATCACCCCCTTGGACCTGGCTACTCTAAGCACCTGTTCTTTTTGCTTGAAGTTTAGAAACTTCATTATAAGTGTTCTTGGTGGTGTACTGGTAACCCGTCTTGTGTTCCCAGGATCCATGTTTCGTTGTGGGCCGACTCTATGTGCGCGTTCTATAATTAACGCTGTACTCAAGTCCATTTCCAATATTTTTGGAATCCAGGCCTCCAAAAACGCACACGCATCGCCTCCCTCTTCCCGCTCCGGCAAACCCACCAACCTCAAGTTGTTCCGTCTGTTTCTGTTTTCCATGTCGTCCACCTTGTCAGTCAGTTTCTTAATTTGTGATTCAAGGGAATTTGCGCGAGCACTGAGTTGAACGATTTCATCCTCCGCTCCAGAAATGCGTTCCTCGGCCTCCTTCACGCGTTCATTCACCTCTTTGATTGCTGACATGACGCCGTCAATTTTGTTTGTAACTCGTTTGTCCATTTCTTTAATGGCTTGTAACACATCTGCATTACTAGGGTTTGACTCAGTTACTTTCGTAGGTTCGCCGTCGTCATCTTCCTCTGTCTCTTTTAATTTGTCTGCGATATCAAAATCCTGCGACATCTCTTGAGCCTCGTTATATACTTTTTCCTGAGTTTTGTTCTTCTTTTTCGGTGCCATTTCGGTTGTTAAACTTGTATGTGTTAAATATCAAACGAAGTATCAAAGTTTTAAGCAAGCTTGAAGGATTTAGATACAAATTTTTAGGAGGGTCGCTATCTCGCGTCTTCTCAGTACCACTCCATAACCGGAAGTCCGTCTACTATTTCTGGTGGATTTTCGAAGTGTGGATCCGTGCACATTCTGAAGGCTAATATTACCCACAACCCCACTGTGCACTATTGTGGCTGGAGAAGCAAAGATCTCCACAGTGGGTGCGGCGTCAGGCCTCAGAGACATAAAATTTAACACATCTAAGACATTTGGACATTTAAAATAAAATGTCCAAAGAAGGGGAATAAAGTGTCCATGGGGATAAAAGTGTCAAAAAAAAAAAAAAATCAAGTGGTACTTGAACTTGGTCAAATGACGTCCAGCTCCTCCTCTCAGGGCGTCTAATGGGGGTGGTGCAGGTGTCGTGCCAAGGTACTTACCCCTGAAAGGAAATGTATCCCCGGTCGCGGGAGTGGGAACTTTTGGCAACTGTTTTTGACATGCTGTTTAAGTATAATTTTATTAAGTCATCTTCATTTATATAGCGCTTTTAACAACGTAGATTGTTTCAAAGCAGCTTTACAGAGATAAACGTATAATTTAACGCATTAATCAATCAATTATTTTAATCTGCAATTATTGTATTATTAATCAATATATTGTAAGCTATTTTTCAAGCAAAATAAAAAAGATAAGAAGACACAAACTTGGAAGGTGTGATGTAATACAACAAGATGTAATGAATAAATTCCTCCAGAACAATAATGTACAGAAAACTAAGGAGTACAAGCAGTTCACAAGAAGGCTACTTCCTACATTTACACATGTGGCTGATGCTGTGCCTCTCTCAACCACAAACGCCATCTTTCATCAGTTTTTTGCACTCTTCTCTTTGACTTTCTGCAGTCTGTAGAACTCGAAATGTTTTTTCTCTGTGCGACCGATTAGTACAGACCAAAACACAACCACTTTTCAGCAGCAATAATCAGCAAAATTTGCGAGTCCGTTCAGTTCAGTGGCATTGTTCACGTTCAGTGCCTCCAAAATGGCCGACTTTCTGATTGATGACGTGTAGTGAAAACCCTCTATATTGATTAATTACACTGCCAGCCCATGTGCGAATTTTCCAAAATGCCAAAGAACAATGACAGAAAGTTACAACAAATAGCCCAGAACTCATTCGCTTAATCTTTCAAAGACGGCTGACTTTGTGGCCGAGGAGATGAAATCTCTATCTGCAAGGGTCAAGACTAACAAGGTATCGCAGATTGAGCAGGTGCTCCGGATGGTTCAAGGCAAGCCGAGATCTACAGTAGGAGATGGAATTTGAGGCTAAACAACTTCAGAGAAACAGATGGAGAAAATATCAGAGTCAAAGTGCTCGAAATCCTAAAAATGCTGACTCCAAACAAGGTGGATGACATCATACATTGACATACATTGACACAATCCACTGGATTGGATGTCCTGGTTCTGGAAGTAACCGTCCTAGGCCGGTCATCATCCAGTTTGCGCTCTGGTCCTTCAGAGAGAAAGTCTGGAAAGCTACACGGGATCATCCTGCACTCAATGAAAGAGGTGTTCGCCTGGCTGAGGACCTGGCATTTGAAAGACCACAGAGGAAAGCTGCTATGGCCATGGGTAAAGGTGGCGGGAGAAGAGGGAAAGAGAGCTTACTTTCATGGGGCAGATGCCTTTATTGATGGAGAAAAGCTGTCTGTTGACGACTATCAAGATGAATATTAACTGAGAAGGAGGTATTGACTATGCTGGATAGGCAGTCAAACTGAAATCGTGTCTTCAGGCCATATAACTTTCGTCCAGGTGATGCGACTCCTCGAAGTTTGGAGTGGATCAATACCGACTGGTTTGTGAATTTCGTTGTTTCAGGGTTCTTTATATAACACTGTTCTGACATCCAAATAAGATTATTCTATGTCTGATTTTGTTTTTAGTTGAAAACAAATGTTTTTGTGTGTAATTCACTCTATTCATACTCGAAGCCAGAGGGCGCCCTCGCACAGAAAGTACAAAGAAGACTGATAAAAGGTATTTTCATAAGAATAAAGTATTTAGCTAATCCCAGCTATATTGCTGATTGAAATAGCGTTTATCACAGTAGAATACTACATTATTATGCGTGTTATTCTTAATGAAGAAAAAAAAATAAACATGGAAATATTTGGAAATATACAAATACATGGAAAGCTGTTATTGTAGTAGTTTCTTAATCCAGAAAGTGCTTGAATTTAGGGCTTTAGGGCAGTATTAGAAACAGATAAAACCACACATATTTCACTCACTCACAAAAAAGACTGAAGAAAGAACATGAATGAACAGCGTTCTCCTGAAAGTCATTAGTTTAACAGGTGTCAGTACGAGAACTGATTGTTTCTGAGTGAGTCTGTGTTTGTGTCTCTGGTTCAGCACTCAGTGCTCCCACAGGGAAGAGGCGTCCACGCTTAACCCATCGCCCATCAGCGTGCCTCCCTGGTCTCCACGCAGGTACTTGCCATTCTGACCCTTGATGCCAACCCGTCCATACTCCACAAACTCAAAGAAGAAATCCTCCGGTTTGTCCCCATCTGTGCACACCAGACCACTGCCGGAGACATACCAAAACTTTTCATTTCCACCTGTGGTAGAAAAAAAGAAAATACATGCATCAGGAATTTTGCGCAGAAGTGCCCAACAGAGTCAGTGTTGCTCAGTGAAACTCTCGTCAGTCTCAGCTTACACAATATGACTCAATTTTTATATGGTATGCGCCATCGCTGAAAAGCAATGAGAAGATGTCGTAAACAGAGCGACTGGCATCCAGTGTATTGGAGTTCTTGTGGTGACACACAAAGCCGTTCTCCCCAGACCAGGATAGGACGATTGATCAGCTTTAGCACAAACTGCTCGTCCTCCCCTGCCGAACACATGAGAGGATTTATCTGACTCGTGTTGTATCCAGTAGTGGAAGTTTAGTAAAAGGTCAGAGAAGAATCAGTGTGCACTCACCCACAGAATCACTCACAGCTGCAAGCTGGCCATTTCTCTTTGTGGGCTGTTAAGGGCTGAGTCAGGGTCACGATCTTCACACACTTCTGACCAGTCCACAACTTGAATTTCACCCACATACTGCTCTTGGTTGAAATATCTATAAGTTTTTTTATGAATTATTTTACAGCCACCTTTAGGCAATTTAGTTTTCCTTGTGACTCCTATGATATTATGGTCACTACAACCAGTGGGCACAGAGACTGCTTTGGAGCATTGTTCAAAAGCGTTTGTAAATATATGATCTATACATGTTGCAGATAACACCAATGTACTGGTAGCAACCCTAGTGGGTTGAGTTATGATTTGTTTTAGGCCACATATTGTAGCTGTAGATTTAAGCTTCTTATACATTGGACAGTCTGGTGACAGCCAGTCAATGTTAAGATCACCTAAAATAAATATCTCTCTGTTTTGATCACAAACAGCATCAAACATTTCACATATGTTATCCAAATATTGAGTATTGGCACTGGGAGGTCTGTATACACACCCAACTAAGATAGGCTTTATGTGTGGAATATGAACTTGTACCCATAATGCTTCAATATTCTGCCATATGAAGTCATTTCGAACATTAACTGGGATGTTATCCTTAACATAAAATGCAACACCACCACCATGTCTATTTCTGTCCCTCCTAAATAATCTATAGCCGTCTATCTTCGAAGCAGGAGAGCAGTGGTGAGAGGACGCTGGCGAAGTGTGTTCGCCGCTTCTCAGCCTGCTAAAACTGCTATGATTATTCTGTGTATCTGTTCTACTGATAACAGATATTGAGCCCTCAGTCCAGCTTTGTTTGGATATTAAAACATCTAGGCTTCGACAGTTCTTACCTGGAGCTGCCCTTACTGCTGGAGTGGTGAGCGATCTGGAGATGTCCATCGCCTTGGGATATAGCTGGGGATCTTGTCAGTCAGACTGGTTTCAGTGAATTGAACATATATATAGTAGCTGGCTGAAGCTTTCTCGTCCATCGAGCTGCATTGTTCCGTGGCTAGGCTAACCGGCTGATACCACCAGATACTGTCCTGAAACCAAATCTTTTACAGTCCGCATGGGCTCCCCTCACCTCCAACGTATGCCACACTTGTCCCCTGGGTTACTACGGGCATTGCCACTTGTCCTGGTGTGCATGGTCATCATTCATCCACGTTTGCCGGATTCATGGACAGCTGCTAACTGTAGCATCACAGCGACTCTTCCATCCACCATGCTCCGGTACCTGCCGAACCAACTCTTGGAACTTAACACTCGCCCCATCAAACATCTTTGCTCTCAAGCAATTGGGCATTCTTCGCCGACCCCGCTACGTTCATAGGGGGTCGCGGCGGTGTTTTGTTTACTCCGAGAGCAGGACCGAGAGCTCTATTCCAAGCCTGCGGACAGCTGCCAGCGGCGCACACCAACAACGTCATCGAATGCGTCATCAGAGCGCTCATGGTTCAGGTCTAAAAAACCCAGGCCCCCTGCTGGAGGAACCACGCACTGCGTGCCTGGGGAAACGCGGAGTGGACCATACTGTGCTGCGCTCTCTGGTAAAGTGGACTCCATCTTCAATGATTAAAATAGAACTGTTAAACTGTCAATCACTTACAAACAAGGCATCCTTTATCCACAACTATATATTTGATCAGAAGCTTGATTTTATGTGCCTCACTGAGACCTGGCACAAATCAGAAGTGTATTTTGCACTTAATGAAGCTTGCCCCCCTGGCTATTCTTATATGGAAAAAGCCAGGGGAAATGGACGTGGAGGGGGTTTGGCGGTTATTTATCGCTCTGATCTGTACCTGTCTTCTGTGACATTGCCAAAGCTGTCATCATTTGAATGCTTGTCTTTTACGTGTGAAAAGCCCATCCCACTTACAACCATCCTCATATACCGGCCACCTAAACCACACCCACATTTCATTTCAGAATTAACTGAGTTACTCTTGTCAGTGTGCACCACATCAAACAAGGTGGCAATTCTTAGAGACTTTAATATCCATGTTAATTCTCTCACTAGCCAATATACTACAGAATTATTACAACTTCTTGATACACTCAATCTCAGACAACTCGTGACAGTCCCTACCCATACAAAAGGGCACACACTGGATCTCATTATAACAAATTTTCCTGTTAACAATGTTCATGTACATGATTTAGGCATATCTGATCATAATGCCATATCATTAGACTTTTCATTCCTGACCTCACTCAGTAAGCCTAAACACAAAATCTGCTTTCGCAAAACAAAAGACATTAACCCTGAACACCTGTCTTACGACCTACAAAACCTGGCCATATCCGCTCATATCCGCTCACCAGGCACGGTCACAATACTATTCTAACATCATTAACAATAATCCAGGAAATTCAAAACAGCTCTTTAAAACAATAAATCATCTTCTCAGTCCGCCAACCCTGAGGCAAAATAACAGTACAGACGACCAGTGCAATAAATTTCTTGATTCTTTCACCACAAAAATAACTACCATTCGTTCTAACCTAACACCCAGCAATGTCATTCCATCCATCCCCTCAACCTCAGCACCAACATTCTCTCATTTTATTCTCCCCACACATAGACAGGTTGAAACTCTCATACACAGCATGAGACCCTCAACGTGTTCACTGGACCCCCTTCCCACTGCCCTGATCAAATCAAATATGACTTTCTTAAGCCCCCTCATCACCACCATTATAAATTCTTCCCTGCAATCTGTCCATCTTCCAATCTCTCTGAAAACTGCACTTATCAACCCTCGGCTTAAGAAACCCTCCCTCGATCCTGATGTTTTATCAAATTACCGGCCAATTTCTAACTTACCATTTCTCTCCAAAGTCATTGAAAAAGTCATTGTCACCCAAATCCACAACCATCTTCACTCACACAGTCTCTATGAAAAATTCTAGTCTGGATTCCGCTCCGCCCATAGTACAGAGACAGCCCTGGTCAGGGTCACAAACGATCTGCTTGTGGCTGCTGACCAGGGCTCTCCATCCCTCCTCCTGCTCTTGGACCTCTCAGCCGCCTTCGACACTGTTGACCATGCCATCCTCCTCCACCGTTTGCAACACTACATCGGCATTTCACACACAGTATTTCAGTGGTTTCAGTCCTACCTGACTGATAGAGTTGAGTATGTGGCCCTGGGGGGAGCCAGGTCGAGGCCCCACACAGTCACATGTGGAGTGCCTCAGGGTTCGGTCCTTGGCCCCAGCCTTTTCTCCATTTATATGCTCCCCCTGGGCCGCATCATCAGCAGGCATGGAGTTGCTTTCCACTGCTATGCCGATGATACTCAGCTCTATGTCAGGTTGGACCCCACATCCCCGACATCATCACTCTCCACTCTAACTGCCTGCCTGGAGGAGACAAAGGCATGGATGACTGACAACTTCCTTCAGCTAAACAGCTCCAAAATTGAAGGTCTCCTCATTGGGACACCACACCAACTCCGATCCTCCCCTCTGACCGTTTACTCATTTGCTGGCCATGACATTTCTCTCACATCCTCTATAACAAACCTGGGGGTTCGATTCGACCCCCACCTATCATTTAACACCCACATCCAATTTATCTGTAAGACTGCATTCTTTCATCTCCGGAACATCTCCAAACTCCGCCCCTCCCTCTCCTTTTCCGATTCAGAGAAGCTGGTTCATGCCTTTGTCTCCTCCAGGCTCGACTACTGCAATGCACTCCTCATCGGGATCCCTGGCAGGAGCCTGCAGAGACTGCAGTACATTCAGAACTGCGCTGCCAGGGTTCTGATGAGGGTGCGTAAATCTGAGCACATCACTCCAATCCTCCATAAACTTCACTGGCTTCCTGTTAGGTTCAGGATTGAGTATAAGATCTGTCTCCTGACCTATCAGTGTGTCTACAGCAGCGCACCAGTGTACCTCCAAGACCTCATCAATATTAGGCAAAACCCAACCCGACATCTCCGTTCCTCTGACAGCCACCAACTCCAGGTTCCCAAGTCTAAACTCCGCACCATGGGAGATAGGGCCTTCCAGGTGGCTGCGCCTCGACTGTGGAATACCCTCCCCAACCACTTAAGGGCGCCACAACCTATAGAGGTTTTTAAAAATAATTTAAAGACTCACCTATTTTGTATTGCATTTTCTTAATATAATTTTATTTCTTGCTGTTTTGACTGTTCTTATGTTTAGTGTTTTTACCTGTGCACCTGTAGCATACTTTTTTGTTTTTTTTGTTGCTGTCAGAAAAACTATGCCTTTTTTAAAAACATTTTCTGCTGCACTACAGTCATTATCACTATAAAATATCACAACCCCCCCCATGATCTGCCTCAAACTTCACCAAAATGCGTTTTCTTCAAAATTACAGTTACTACAGTAATATCAGGTGGCACAAAATGTTTTAGAGTGGAGGATTGTTCGACTTAAAACTTAAAAATAGCTTAAGTTACTTAAAAGTAACTTAAAATTGAAGGTGTAGCTTGCTAAGAGCATGTATATATATTCATATTTTTGCAGTGCAGCAAGACCAATGGGACTCCATCAACTCCTCAACTTCAGAGTCCCCAGTGGAAGTTAAGAAAAAGAAGAGCAAGAAAAGAAAGAAGAAGAAAAGCAAGAGAAGCAAATAAGGGGGGGGGGGGTAGTAATGTTATCATATGTGATAATGTTATATCACATTATGATATAATGTGTTACTTTTTTGTTTGAGTATACTGTAGAAAATACAATGTTTTATTAAGATGAAAAAGTGTTTTGAATTTTTTTTGTAAAATAAAAGTCAGAAATTAAATGGGATCCTTTATTGTATATTTACTGCACTTACCCTGTAACTACACAGAACAAGGGGGTAACAAAGCGCCACTTTAATTTACAGCCCGCAGGAGTAACACTTACCCTGTAACTACACAGAACAAGGGGGTAACAAAGCGCCACTTTAATTTACAGCCCGCATGAGTAACACTTACCCTGTAACTACACAGAACAAGGGGGTAACAAGCGCCACTTTAATTTACAGCCCGCAGGAGTTACACTTACCCTGTAACTACACAGAACAAGGGGGTAACAAAGCGCCACTTTAATTTACAGCCCGCAGGAGTAACACTTACCCTGTAACTACACAGAACAAGGGGGTAACAAAGCGCCACTTTAATTTACAGCCCGCAGGAGTTACACTTACCCTGTAACTACACAGAACAAGGGGGTAACAAAGCGCCACTTTAATTTACAGCCCGCAGGAGTAACACTTACCCTGTAACTACACAGAACAAGGGGGTAACAAAGCGCCACTTTAATTTACAGCCCGCAGGAGTTACACTTACCCTGTAACTACACAGAACAAGGGGGTAACAAGCTCCACTTTAATTTACAGCCCGCAGGAGTTACACTTACCCTGTAACTACACAGAACAAGGGGGTAACAAAGCGCCACTTTAATTTACAGCCCGCAGGAGTTACACTTACCCTGTAACTACACAGAACAAGGGGGTAACAAGCGCCACTTTAATTTACAGCCCGCAGGAGTAACACTTACCCTGTAACTACACAGAACAAGGGGGTAACAAAGCGCCACTTTAATTTACAGCCCGCAGGAGTAACACTTACCCTGTAACTACACAGAACAAGGGGGTAACAAAGCGCCACTTTAATTTACAGCCCGCAGGAGTAACACTTACCCTGTAACTACACAGAACAAGGGGGTAACAAAGCGCCACTTTAATTTACAGCCCGCAGGAGTTACACTTACCCTGTAACTACACAGAACAAGGGGGTAACAAGCGCCACTTTAATTTACAGCCCGCAGGAGTTACACTTACCCTGTAACTACACAGAACAAGGGGGTAACAAGCGCCACTTTAATTTACAGCCCGCAGGAGTAACACTTACCCTGTAACTACACAGAACAAGGGGGTAACAAAGCGCCACTTTAATTTACAGCCCGCAGGAGTTACACTTACCCTGTAAATACACAGAACAAGGGGGTAACAAGCGCCACTTTAATTTACAGCCCGCAGGAGTTACACTTACCCTGTAACTACACAGAACAAGGGGGTAACAAAGCGCCACTTTAATTTACAGCCCGCAGGAGTTACACTTACCCTGTAACAACACAGTTGAAACGGGTAACAAACACTACTTACTATGTAACAATATGAAACAACACTATTTGCACAGTAATTACAGAGAAAGGTACTCTTATTAAGAAAAACACAGTATATTTGTACACAATTACACAGTATATTTGCCCTGACATTTAAGTGTCAAGTTTAATTTACAACCCACAGATGTCAAAATTACCCTGTAACTACATTGCACAAGAACATATTTTGCCAGAAATGTGATAAAAACTATAGCCTATACAACAGACGTACAATTTTAAGAATAAGTTACCTGTTAGTACCTGTTAGTTTTAAAATGATTACATTATAAATAATTTGCTTGTATATCTGGTTGTTACCCCTTTATTACCCAAAACTTAACATATTGTTCCCTTATACCTACACGGAAGTACACTATAATTACAGAAACGTACACCGTAATTTCGGTTTACTTACGAAGTTCTTTGCAGGTTGTATATCTGCTTGTTACCCCTTTATTACCCAAAACTTAACATATTGTTCCCTTATACCTACACGGAAGTACACTATAATTACAGAAACGTACACCGTAATTTCGGTTTACTTACGCAGTTGTTTGCGGGTCGTAATATAAAGTGTTACCAAATAAACAAAACAAAATGAATATTTACATACTTCTAACTAGGCTCCTCCACTCTTGGATTTTATGACCAGTTTATCATATTTCAGAGTGGCTATTTCTCCTCTTTCCCGGGCAGCTCGCAGCTTGGGTAGCAGTTCTTTTCTTTTCTTCGTTACAGCCTCAGAGAAGTCCTCATTTATGTAGATGCATGTGCCTTTTAATTTCTTTGCAGAGGATAAAATGGTCTGATTGTCCTTGAATCGCAGGAGTTTGACGATTATCTGTCTGGGTCTTCCACCCTCCTGATGCTGGCCAATCCTGTGGGCCCGTTCAATTTCAATATTGTTGTCATTTAGTCCCATTTTGCTGACCAACATGTCCTTAATTTTCTTCTTGGATACATCCCAGCTCTCTCCTCTTTCCTCAGGAATGCCATCCACTATAAGGTTGTTTCTTCGTGACTGGTTCTCAATAAAATCCAGCTTTGTAGCCATCTTGTCCAGCTCCTCCTTTGATTTAAGTATTTCCGTTTCAAGCTTCTTCAACTTATTCATTTCCTCTTGTGCTTTAGCCATTTTGTCAACTTTGTCTTGAGTAAATTCCAGGCTGATTTTGATTCCTTGAACATCCTTAAATACATCATCTAAGCGTTTGTTGGTGCCATCAATTATGAGCTGCACAAAGGATTTAAAGTTGTCCTGTTGTTGTTGTAACGTGTCTTTGTAAAAATCTTTTTGCTGCTCAAGCGTCTGAGTGAAGAGGCTCATGGTCACCAGTGACTCATCCTCTAGTGGTATAGCCTTTGGTTGTCTGGGAGGCATGTTGTTTCTTACCCTGTGCGTCCACCTGGGCCCTGGGTGTAAAACCAAGAAAGTTCTTAGTTCCGTCAATTTTCTACAGTACAGCAAATAAACTTCAAATAATATGCAGCCCATCCAGAGCAAGGATGCCACTGCACCAACACCTCCGCACGACCCTTAGCAGAAGCAGAAAGAAACATGGGTTAATGTTAATGACATTTACTTACAACACATGAAGTTACAGTCACACATCTGCTGAACGGCAAATACACAATTAAATCCAAGTGAAAATAAACAAAGTGAAATGAATAGTTAGTTGGATTAAATCTATCATAAGAAGCATAATAAAACTTGAATTAATAATTATTAGCACAATTCACTTTATTACTATATTATCAATACAATTTTGTAATATATGGAACTGGAGTTTTTATGTTTGTCACACTACCATTGCTATGGTTAAGGTTTTAAATTTGCATAACTTAAATTGTGAAGTAAAATATTTCTTATTAAAATCCACAGTTTAACATTATAACACAAATTATATAAATACCTAAACCTTATGTTAATTATTTAGTATATTTTGTAATGTTTTTTGGAAAATACATTGCAATTACAACATACAAAAGTACAAAATAATATTGTTACTGTGAATGTTTTTTTTATTGTTATTATTTCAGTGTTTTGCGTTTTGAAACAAACCTCCCTGATTATTTTCTTCAAATGTTTTGTAGGGGAAACTGGTTGAGTCTTTATGCATGGGGCATTCTGAAACTAATAAAAATATGGTTATAATTTGACATAAGTAAAATTAAAAGTACAACACACAATCAACTCTTGGTTTGGGTACGTTATGGTCACAACACTGAATAGCTTACTATAAATATGTTGCAATATGTGCAAAAGAAAATATTACAATATGTACATTTGTAGAATTCTAACCCAGTCTTTAAAAAACAACAACAAAAAAGAAAACAATGAGAAAGGCCCTGTTCTTTCAGCTCTAAAACTCAGATGTTAAAATAAAAAACAAAACAAATACACACATACCTTTATTGTCTGCTTTCCTCTTTCTTTTCCTGAGGAAGACACTGGAGCTGGACTGCCGAGCTCAGTGGACAGTGTAGAAGAGGAAGAAAGAGTTGAGGCTGGTGGCAGAGGAGAGTCAAGTCAAGTCACCTTTATTTATACAGCGCTTTTTACAATACAGATTGTATCAAAGCAGCTTCACAGTGATAACATGAAAATAATACAACAAAGTTTGTTTCTAGAAGAAAACTGCATCATCGTCCACCCTTAATAAGGCAGATCAATAATATTGTTGAATATTCAATGTCCCCAACTAAGCAAGCCAAAAGCCAAGGCAACAGTGGCGAGGAACCAAAACTCCATCAGTGCCAGAATGGAGAAATAAACCTTGGGAGAACCCAGGCTCAGTCGCTCAGTTCTCCTCTGGCCAACGAGCGAACAGTGTATGATTATGATCCAGGCAGCGTTACAGGTCAGAGGTCAGATTGGTCGTGTCGATGAGGCCTTCACAGGGCTGATGAGGCACTTCAGGAGGCGTCATGGTTAGGTCCTCGAAACGGCCGGGGTCCACCTCACTTCAGGATTCAGGAGAGGCCAGAGTAGAAGAAGAAGGTAAAGGACTAGACTCAGAGGAGATGAAAACAGGATGAGAAGCCGAGGAGGAGATGCAGGAGGAAGAGTGTCAGACTCAGCGACGTGACTGTGAGATGCGACGTGACTGTGAGATGCGTCAAAATCAATCAAAACCCACAGCCAATCAGAACAGCATGTGGGCGGGAAAAAGTCTCACTATTTTTAGGGCCAAAAATGGAAGCAAGTGGAGTGGGAGCCATGCAAACTCTGGTATGTACGACTTTTCATGGGTAACACATAGCCAAGACATAGCCTAAGTCTCTGAAATCTGGGGAGCTCCAGTCGTCCAAAATACAGTATATGCTTTCATTTGGTGTTTTGATGACGGTGGTGTCCAAAACCATAACAACTTCAGTCCAAAAAGTTGTTATGGTGGCTCTTGGTGGCCCAACACTTTACTAAGACACTTTATTTATTTTTTTCTCTTAATTAATTTTTTTTTTTTTTTTTTTGATTAAGATGTTATGCCCAAACTACATGGCCTGCATTATGTGAAAGTCATATATATATATTTGAAGCTTCAAGAGAGAAGCAAAGGAGACATGACCTGTTGCCGTAAGGCTAACGCAATTTAAGACTCAAAACTTTGAATTCCACTGTTACCTTGCGGATGGCTTATCTGTAGTTACATTGGAGCTCATTTTTATTTAAGTTTCTGAAAAGTTATGTAATCGGTGACATTTTTCATTTTAGGACCTCATTCTCATAAATCTAATATACAGAGATACAGAAATTGTCTGTTACAACATTACTGCCTTACTTAAAGGGATAGTTCACCCAAAAATGAAAATTCTGTCATCATTTACTCACCCTCAAGTTGTTCCAAACCTGTATGAGTTTCTTTGTTCTGCTGAACACAAAGGAAGATATTTGAAAGAATGTTTGTAATCAAACAGATCTCGGTCCCCATTGACTTCCATAGTAGGAAAAAAATATACTATTGTAGTCAATGGGGACCGAGATCTGTTTGATTACTAAAAAAAAAAAAAATGTATTTGTTTAAATAGAATTGTCTCTAAAACTGAGCAGTTGGCCTAAGTATAGATAAACCTACCAAAAATGTAAAACACTTATTATTGTGAGTATTGTGCACACCAAACAGTGATTCATGTCAGAAACATAACAGTTTATAGGATTTTCTTGTCTTAAAATAACAATTAAGGCTTTCATTGCATTGTAGTTGACTAGCATTAGCCTACTGTGATGTAATGAAACCCCACTAAAACAGCGATTGAACAAAGGCTACAGGGGTCTTAATGTGTGTCTTTGTGTCTACAGTTCATCTGCAGAACCAAAACATCTAATTGCATATTTCCTTATTGTGTTATAGTGGAAAGAAGTGGCCATTGGAGTGGTTAGCGGATATGGACACTTGTTAGTGCTCCCATCAGGTGCCCATGAAGGTGCTGGAGCTTTCTTTCTTTCTTTCTTTCTTTCTTTCTTTCTTTCTTTCTTTCTTTCTTTCTTTCTTTCTTTCTTTCTTTCTTTCTTTCTTTCTTTCTTTCTTTCTTTCTTTCTTTCTTTTCTTTCTTTCTTTCTTTCTTTCTTTCTTTCTTTCTTTCTTTCTTTCTTTCTTTCTTTCTTTCTTTCTTTCTTTCTCTTTCTTTCTTTCTTTCTTTCTTTCTTTCTTTCTTTCTTTCTTTCTTTCTTTCTTTCTCTCTTTCTTTCTTTCTTTCTTTCTTTCTTTCTTTCTTTCTTTCTTTCTTTCTTTCTCTCTCTCTCTCTCTCTCTCTCTCTCTCTCTTTCTTTCTTTCTTTCTTTCTCTCTTTCTTTCTTTCTTTCTTTCTTTCTTTCTTTCTTTCTTTCTTTCTTTCTTTCTTTCTTTCTTTCTTTCTTTCTTCTTTCTTTCTTTCTTTCTTTCTTTCTTTCTTTCTTTCTTTCTTTCTTTCTTTCTTTCTTTCTTTCTTTCTTTCTTTCTCTTTCTTTCTTTCTCTTTCTCTCTTTCTTTCTTTCTTTCTTTCTTTCTTTCTTTCTTTCTTTCTTTCTTTCTTTCTTTCTCTCTCTCTTTCTCTCTTTCTTTCTTTCTTTCTTTCTCTCTTTCTTTCTTTCTTTCTTTCTTTTTCTTTCTTTCTCTCTCTCTCTCTTTCTTTCTTTCTTTCTCTCTTTCTTTCTTTCTTTCTTTCTTTCTTTCTTTCTTTCTTTCTTTCTTTCTTTCTTTCTTTCTTTCTTTCTTTCTTTCTCTCTTTCTTTCTTTCTTTCTTTCTTTCTTTCTTTCTTTCTTTCTTTCTTTCTCTCTTTCTTTCTTTCTCTCTTTCTTTCTTTCTTTCTCTCTTTCTCTCTCTTTCTTTCTTTCTTTCTTTCTTTCTTTCTTTCCTTCTTTCTCTCTTTCTTTCTTTCTTTCTCTCTCTTTCTTTCTCTCTTTCTTTCTTTCTCTCTTTCTCTCTCTCTTTCTTTCTTTCTTTCTCTCTCTCTCTTTCTTTCTTTCTTTCTCTCTTTCTTTCTTTCTTACTGTTGTGAATAAACGCTTCTTGCGACTGGACCCTTTCATTGCCTCTTTCAGGTGTATTTCATTTTGTACTTTGTATTGGGTATTAATACTTTCATGTTTTGCACTCCAATTATTGTCAGTTCTGAGTGGCTTTAGTTATGATTTGTCGTTTTTTTTTTTTAACTGTGCTTTCATCAATAAAACATTGAGGAATGAATTTGTTCTTTATTTTCAGATACACTATTTATTGAATTGTACACTTCATTATATGAGCATCCAAGACAACATAAAATATATATGGAATTTATTCAGAGAATAGTTTTATAAAAAAATAAAGATTCGTAGCTTTTGGTCCTTAACTTTTCTCTATATAGAAACCATACTGTCTCTCCTATGAATAACACATGATGTCCTGTCAGTGTTGGGCTATTGAAACATATCAATCATCCACACTAATTAATCACATATTTTGCCTACACATTTCATCTGTCAAACAATGGAAATGCCTTTGCATACAGCACCATGATTCTAAATGGCAACCTGTTATACAACTATACAAAGCTTTTTTACATAAAGATTGACAAATTTGGGAAATAACAAATACATGTTTTAAATATATGTAAAACTACATTACATAATGTGTTGAGTAATTGTACCATAATTAAAAATAATGTGAACTGTTGCAAGTCCTACCAATCACATTGTGAAGTTTTGTTCAATAAAAATGGTTTTAAAAGTGTGTCAGTGACCTCATAAAGCATTGTACATATGTGTTGTGTCATTATGACATACATTTTGTGACTTTACTTTTGTCCTGGATGGAGCTGTCCCTGGATTCCCCTTCCTCTTCAGATGGCACTGTTATTACAACAGTGTATAGATTACTTTTACTAAGATTACTGCAAACAGATGTCTTTCATTAACAAGGTAATGTACAGGATTACATGTATAATCTTAGAAATCACATTACAGTTACTATTGTAATCAAATTATCTTTACTTCACTTACTTGAGCACTGGACTTTTGAAATATATCATGAGAGCTGAGGTGTCTTTTGGTCAAGGACCAGGTTTTAATATGTGTTGGTTTTTTGTTTTTTGTGAAACTGACCCTGAATCAGACCTCATGATCTGGTATCTTGCTCTGCTTGTGGTATAGGCTGGTGTGAGATTTCAAAGTAACACAAAAGTCATTAGTAAATCTAATTACTGTATTGCTCTTGCAATGGGAAGTGTAATATAATTACATATGTAAGGTAAATTAGATGACGGTTGAAGTCACTTAGCCATATGACCACAGCATAAAAACACTTAATTATGAACTATAAAAGTATGGGATGGGAGGATGGACACTGGATATCTATAATGATTTTTAATGTAACTCACCTCTGTATTTTAATTCATATTAAATCAGATCAGACGTTTGTGAAAAAGACGCTCCAAGAGTCCCACAGTGACATCTGTGATTCAAATAAGTCAAAATAAACATTTCATTAATGAATTTGGCAACTGTGTCCAACAAATACATTTTAATTAACATTTATACATTAGACCACTTCATGTGTCTTTGAAATGCATGCATGACACAAGGGCTGAGTGGGCAGAGTAAAATTTTTATTTTGTCATATTATGATTAAACCAAACACATCACTGGAAAGGTCTTGATCAGCCGAGTAACAGCATTGCAATCTGAAGGCTGTGCCTGGCTCCTGCTTTGAAATATTGACCTCTGAACTTTGACATTGATGCATTTTGTGAGTCTTATAATTCAGCAACTGAATGGGCTACAATGATGAAACCAACTGTTATATAAAGCTCTTGAACTCTTCCATCATGAGGGCTGCCGTTTAATGCAATCACCAATAGGGGACATCACCAAAAATTGTAAAAACTGAATCTCACCTAGTTATTATTTATAATTTAAAATTTTGACCAAACTACTGTGTTTTACATCCACCCATACCCATGAGTGCACTCTCAGTTTAATAGTCCAGACATCCATTTACATGTTTTAGTAATTTACAAAAATAAAACTACAATTTCCTGTTGCAGCAGATTACAACGTGATAGACAGCCCGTTAAATATGTAGTTCTTCTGGTTGGCAAACTAGGGTTGTAAGTAAGTAGGGTTTCAAAAAGAACTATAGTATAAAGTAACTTCCTAACAGACATGCTACTGCAAAAGCATAATACGTGTTGTATTAATTCAGACCAAAAACATCGTCTTATGGTTATTATTATTAGCTAAAACTGCTTGTTTCGGGAGATTCATATTAGTTACTAAGGTAACCGTTATGACGCAGGCGCGTCACCTGACCACAGAAACGGAAGAAGTAAAAAAAATAATAAAAAATAATAAAACGTGTTAGGTAAAGAAATACGAATAACTGATATTGCCAACAAATAATTCAAAAATATGTCATCCTTTATTAAAATTTGTGTTTTCATGTTGAAATGCAGGCACTTTTCGCCGCCATTTTGGAGAGGCAGGGTACACTCTGACTGGACTTGTCGCCAATCCATCACACAACCACACACACTCCCATTCACACCTAGGGCAATTTTAGAGTCTCCAATGAACCTATTCTATTCGGTTTCTTTATGTTAAATATTTTCAACTTATGTTTTTATACAGAAAATAATGATAAAAATAACATTATTTACATAGCACTTTTTTAATTTTTTTTATGTAGGCCTAAAGAACAAAGTGATATGTGATACAAAGACCACAAGGACATTCATACATACATATATGTATGTATAAAATGGTAGACATGAATTAAAGCAAATAGCCTATAATTGTAAGCTGATATTTACAACACCAGTTGTCTAGTGTTAATTCTTGTATCCAGAGCAAAGTTATTCAGCAGGATAATGAAAAACATATCTTATTTATGGCTATAATTTAGTATTTACTAATTAATACAACACATAACTGTATACCTACTTGACAATTAGCATGTGAAAATTTTATTTTGTGCGATTACACACCCTGTGTAATATACCCTGTGAACAACTGGCATACAATGTTAAGATGAAAATGAAAAATCAGTAATTTAACATCTTATTTTCAAGAAGACAAATCAAAACAACAGCTCAGCATGAACTAGTTTGCATGCATGTACAACATATTTTTATAGTTACCTGAAGTAATGCCATGGTAAATTAGTTCCTTTTGTTGGCAAGATAACAGCAGCAATAACAACAGGAAATACTGCACTTAAGACTCAACTATGGGTATTGATCAGTCATTTCTGGAAAGTATTTAATGTAGTGACATGTACAGTAAATGGTTCATTCCAAAAGTATCCACAATCACTGTGAATAAAACAATCAAACTATTACTGTAAGTGTAACATTTTTGTACAGTAAAGGTCATTATGTTGACCAGATGAGATGGGCAAAGCTTGGGAAAGTCACCACTGCAAGAGGCTGTTGTCATTCGCAAGCTCTAGCACCACAGTTGACTGTAGAAATAGTCCATGAAACATCGGAGGTGAAACTTAAAAACCGACCTGCTGTTTGTGAACTGAGGTAACAATAGTCCAAAATAAAAGCACTGTATAAGACATCCATTACACTTTTCCTTGAAACACACCTGCAGTCCAGTCATAATTGACACGCACGCAGTCTAAATGTATCCGACCAGTTAAGCACTCATTTACACTGCCTCAAAATCACTGTCATCTGAACTCTCAAAATCAGCTTCTTCATGGTCCTCTGGTATCTCCTCGGGCCCATCCTCCAGCAGAGAAGCAGCATTTGGTCCTAAAGCCAGGCTGTAACTTGAGCAAACGACTTCTCTACATCTGCAAGCCTTTTCTGAAGGAGACACAGGAGCCCGCGATGACCCTCTTCACTTAAACTGCCTAGAAGGAAAAATTAAAAGCGAGGCATGACAATACTTCCATTGTTGTTGAGCTTTTCATTAACTGACTTTACTAAAGAACTACAGACCATTTAGATCCAGCCACAAGGAATCCATAATGTAACACTTGAGGATCTCAAAATGAGTGGGGTTTTATAGGATGCCCAAAAGCATTACAGCAAGAATGTAATAAAAGTTAGCATCTTACCACTGTTTCTGCCAGAAGACATTTCTGATATCATTGTCGTAATGTTTCTAGCCAGCTCTCTGAGATTGGTGCAGTGCTGTCTCATCTCCCTCATCACAATGATCTTTTCCTCTTGAAGCCGCACTTTTGACATGTACACATCAAAAATCTTCTTCTTGGTGAGGATGTTGCTGGATTCTGAAGTCACACAAATAACATCCCTTCGATTAAAATTTGACCTGTACAGTCTAAACAGCAGCAGGCAAAACCCAAGTAGTGTATGAACATCCCATATACTGGTGCAGAGTGCAAAAATGTAATAGAAATTTAATCAGATAAAATGTGGCATATGTTTACAGTAGCATATACAACATATCATTAGTTTACACACACACACACACACACACACACACACACACACACACACACACACACACACACACACACACATTGTCTCCTCCCCCCCTGCTCATTGTAGAGCTTGATTGTTTGCAGGAGTTTTCTCTTCTCTTCCCACAATTTTCTTCGACGCAAGTGTTGAATTTTGTTGCTGTCTATACAATTTTAAAAACACAGAAAACATGATGCACAAGCATGTGTATACAGATATCAGAAAGTTACATGAAATACTTATAACTGACTTAAGAATTAATACATCAAAATGTAAAAAAATCAAATGACTTAAAAGGCATAATAGGCCTAATATCTGTAAAATTAAAAGGAAGACATTTTAAAATAAGGACCTAAAAACACTATAATACCAAAACAATCCACTGCAATTAGACATGCAAGTAATAAAAAATACACAAATATTAGATGTTTTCAACATACCAGTGTGATTATAAAGGCTGGCTTTTTTTGATGAACACCAAGAAACATTTGTTCAATTGATTTCTGAAGGTTATGTTGGTCATCACATCTGGTACCTACAGAATCTTAAAGCAACAACAATAATACAAGTAAATTATTATGATGTCTTGCAAGTTCAAGTTTATTTAGAGCCCCAAATCACTGTTAACAGTGTCAAAGGAGTTTTACAAGCCCACAAGTTTATATCAGACAAAAACAGGACAACGCCCCCTTACTTAACATGGAAGATTAACCTTTTATCGCCTGTCACGGTGTCGATCGCGTGTACTAAAGACACGGTGTTAGTTCAATTAGGACATTTAAGTAACTTTAATAAATGTGCCCTAGAAACAGCAGCTGAAACATGCATTATAGTCTGGAACTAGCAAAGCCTTGTCTGTGAAACAGGGGGAAAGTGTTATAAAATTGTCTTAAATTTAAAAAAATGTTTGATATCCTCCATCAGGATGGAATCATAGCCTGAAGCTAAAAAATAAATAAAAATAAAAGTCTGGCCATCATACACTACACTATTTTCTGTGAAATGTTACTGCCCAGAATGTGTAGGCTGGCTCTGACTTCCAGCAATAGCATCAATTTCTGAATTGAGGCAAAAATATGAGCAAAAGTCATGTAGTGTATTCCAGCCTTAAGCTGCACAAAGACATACATGGTGTGAAACTGAAAAACCAATACACCATTACACCACCATGTACAGTTACAGTTCATACAATTAATATAGTTTAGTATAGTATAGTATGTAGTAATCTACGGAAATAAATTGTAGAATTAAACAACATATATTTAATGTATTTTGTTGTTTTCAAGGATGAAACATTTATGATTTTATGAGTGTAATGAGTGTAACTCTTAGGGTCTGCATTTGGACAGATATTATTATTTGGTGGGTGACAGGTGACAGAAAAATAGTTTGCTGTTCAAGAACATGTCAGTTCTACTGAATGAAGCATTTGACCATTACCGGTGAGCAGAGATGGGGACTCTGATGCTGGGTCTGCTGATGTGTTAATGGCTGAACTCTCTCCCGCTGCTGGTGCTTTCATAGCCACTGCTGGATAACAGTGCAAAAATAAATACATAATAAAATAAAGTGTCTATTTATTTTTTATTACGTTTAAGTCCACCTATGGGTTGTTTTTATTAATGTAACATCAGTTTAACATTATCAAAATAATACCCTGCTCAAGTTTTCTCATGTAATTTCCCCTATGTAAAAAGATTGGGAGTATTATTTTTATATGCAATTTTTAAAACCTAAGGTGAGAAAAAAATAATAATAATCATAATAATAATTATATATATATGTAATTGAGGATGCACTAATAAGCAATTAAATATGTGAAAATTGTGCATGCATTGCACATTTGTGTTTATTACCATTAAGAAGACTTTCATTCAACCTCTTTATGGTAAGAAAAGCATCCTGAGTTTCTTCTGTATCTTCCATGGACAGAAGCACTCAGCAGAAAAACCATTTGAGGTTCTCCTGGCAAGGTGAAGGAGTGGGAACCTCTCTAAAAGTTCACACTTGTGAAGCTGGAATAAAATTGAGACAGAATTATAAATATATATATATAGAGAGAGAGAGAGAGAGAGAGGGAGAGAGGGAGAGAGAGAGAGAGAGAGAGATTCTGAGGAGGCAAGTCACACTTGAGTTGAGCTCCAGATAAATTGCAAGAAAAATAAGATGTATTTGCTAACAAGCTAATGAAAAGAGAGGATTCAACATACAACAACATCTAGACAAAGATTTTGTTGAATCTGGACAGTGTTTTTTTTTTTTATACTGTCACACCTGAATTTGAGGAAAAGTTCAAGAGAAGCTGATCACAGGATAACCTCTGCAGAAGAGGTTACTCATGTTGGAAAGGATAACATCAAGCAAAACAACAACAACAACAACAACAACAACAGCTATAAGAAAACTTGGAGGAAAAGAGAGGTAAAACATTTTGAATAGACAGTGCTATTTATCTCTCTTTGGACTTTTGCTTGATTCCTGTTTGAAAGAACAGCACAGAAAAAACATTTTTGGACATTTTGGACACAACTGGAATTTTTCATATTTTCCCCATTTTTGGCTTATTTACTCATTTTGACCAGTTTTATATCTCCACTGAGAGATGAGAAACAAAACATTTCAAAACAGTGGCAGTTATTTCAGTTGATTGTTTACATTCCAAATCAATGATGGCCAACGCATCATCTTGGCCCCGCCCCTTCATCTACCCTCAGAAGAGCTCTGAGGCCTCCAGGCTGATGCTCAGACACAAGCAGATGAAGGAGAGGCCCGACACACTGTTTGCTGAACAACAGGACCACAGTGCCATGAACAACCTGCTCTTTTACACCGAACACAGCCCTTTATGGCACACTGCCTTCTGTCAACATCTCACCTTTACCAAGAAAAGAGGCATCTGTAAAGGCAGACAGATCTTAGCATTTGAAGATGCTGAAAACAAGATTTTTGACCCTGAACTTATATCAAAATGGCACTGTCATGGTCCAGGGATCAGAGTCTGCTCTCAAGGTCTTCATTGAAGATTTTGAATTAATAAGAAAGCTGCCATTGTCTGATGAAGTGGACAAGAATGCGAACATTGTTCCCTCCCCTGGAAAATCAGACCAAAAGACGACAGTGACTTCAGCAACTGTGATCCCATCTCCAATGTCAAGAATGAAAGACAACTTTTCACTTCTGGAAGTAGAAGTAGTGGAGATGAAAGAATTAATACTATCCCACCTGAAAGACAACAACATGGAACAAGTGACAATCGACATAAAGAACTTAAAACAAGAAGTTGAATATCTACAGAGACACAGAGAAGAAATGTCAAAAGAACTTCAGAAAACTAAAGATGAACTGAGGGAAGTAAAATCAACGTTAGGAAGACAACTAACAGACGTTAGAAAAGAAATGCAGGAGGAGTTCTCGGCCTTGAAGTCAGTTCTTCGCACCAAAGATGAACTCATCACAGATCTGCAAGAAAGACTCAATTCTGTTTCAGCACCTAAAGAGTCTTCTGCCAAACCCTTGACTCGTCCAGAGATGCTCATGGAAAACCCTCAACCTGAACAGCAACCAGTGGAAGAAGAGCCTCACTGCTCGACTGATCCAGCGCCCCAGATCCACAGCTCCTCTGCACAGGACCCGGGAGAAACACATGCTCTTATCCTGACGGACTCTAATGGGAAATATGTCAATGAGAGACTACTATTACCAAACATGAGAGCCAAGAAAATCTGGTGCCCAAACACTAGAAGTGCTTTTCAGACCCTGTCTGAGAGAAACCCACATGAAAACTACAAGCACATCGTAATCCACACAGGGACGAATGATTTAAGGGCCATGAAGGGCCGTGTGGCTCCTGTGATGAGAGAGGTGGCGATCAGAGCCACACAACGCTTCCCAGACGCTAGAGTAACTCTGTCCACACTGCTGCCACGCACCGATGTGCCGTTCCACGTGATCCACGGGAATAATGTGGACTCTCCAGAAGCTGCGCACTCATTCCCAATGTTCATCTCGCCCATCACAAAGACATACAGCCTCATCATATGTATGACCACGTACATCTCAATAAGCAAGGAGTGAAAGTCTTCGCCAGAGTGCTGAAAAGCACAGCCCTTGGAAACACAGCAAGAAACAACAGAAACTCCGATAACAGGCGAAGCTCTCAGCCACCAAGAAGCCCTCGTCCTCCAGCAGAGCCCAGACCGGCCGCCGGACCTCCATCCCAACACAAGAGCTACGCAGCGGCCGCTCAACAACCACAGAACCCTGCAGCCGCTGAACTCAACCAGATACGACATCTACTGAACGTCATCTGCTCCAGGCTGAGGACATAACCTGCATCACACACACACACACACACACACATTACAGAAAAAAACTATCCATGAAATCATTTAAAATCAGTTGTTGGAATATACAAGGTCTGCACTCTTGTACTTTTGGTAATAAGACTGCAGACCAAGACTAACTCAGCAGTGAGAGAGATATGGACATCTGTATCTTTCAGGAGACGTGGTGTCGTAGTAATGAGACCTTGCATTGTCCAATAGGATACAAGGAAATTATGGTTCCCTCATCAAAACATTCTAAAATTAAATGAGGCCGAGACTCAGGTGGAATACTTATATGGCACAAAGACGATTTAAAAGTACTCTGTGCAGTCAAAAGTACAAAACACTTCTGTGGAGCAAAAGAGAACAATATTTTAAAACCAAAATTGAAGAAATTGATGATTCAGTGGATCAAAACACTTTCTGGAACTTATATAAAAAACTCGGAAAACCCAAATTAGAGATGTCACTCCAGAATGGCACAATTTGGAAATCTTACTTTGAAAATCTGTATCAAAAAACTGAACCGGCCGACCTCAACCAACCTCAGAGTAAAGTAAAGAAAACACTAGAAGACTTAGAGAATACAATTAAGAATGATCAAAATCCATCAGATAAATCAATAACAATATCTGAAATATTAGAACATATTAAAAATCTTAAATTGAAGAAAGCATGTGGACAAGATCACATTAATAACGAGATGCTTAAACTCAGCAGTCCCAGCATGACTCAAACAATAGCCAAATTATTGACTCTGGTGTTCTGGTCTGGACACTTCCCTGAGATCTGGTCTGAGGGACTCGTCACCCCCATATTTAAGAGCGGTGATCGACTCCACCCCAATAACTACCGCGGGATAAGTGTGGGCAGTGTGTTGGGAAAACTGTTCTGCAGTGTCATACACACACGCGTCGTCTCACACATCTCAGCACACAACAGTTTAAATAAAGCTCAGATTGACTTTTTCCCAAAACAGCGCACATCCGACCACATCTATTCCCTCCACACTCTAATCAACAAGAACATCAACGACAGACAAAGGAAAATATTGGCATGTTTTGTAGACTTTAAAAAAGCATTCGACTCAATTTGGCATGATGGTCTACTGTACAAAATCCTACAAACTGGCATCGGCGGAAAACGTTCGATATTATTAAATCTCTGTACACCAACAGCAAAAGTGCGGTGAAGATCAGCAACCACAGAACCGCGTTCTTCCAGCAGGGACAAGGAGTGTGTGTGTGTGTGTGTGTGTTCTTCCAGCAGGGACAAGGAGAGTGTGTGTGTGTGTGTGTGTGTGTGTGTGTGTTCTTCCAGCAGGGACATGGAGTGTGTGTGTGTGTGTGTGTTCTTCCAGCAGGGACATGGAGTGTGTGTGTGTGTGTTCTTCCAGCAGGGACGTTGAGTGTGTGTGTGTGTGTGTGTGTGTTCTTCCAGCAGGGCTGCTCTATTCAACATCTACATCAATGACATCAGCGCTGGAGAGCTCTACTGTCCCGGCCTCACTCTACACCACACACAGGTCAGGGGTCAGAGGTCAGATGTCTGCTGGAACAATACTGTGGCCCTGACAGTCAATCTGGACAAAACCAGAGTCATGGTGTTCCAGAAGAAAGCCCGATCTCAGGGACACACACACCAGTTCATATATAAAGGCCAGGTCCTGCAGCACAGCTCTAGCTACAGCTATCTGAGTGTGTGTGTGTGTGTGTGTGTGTGTGTGTGTGTGTGTGTACAGCGCTTCGGGACGCTTCGGTCTGGCTGTGAAAACACTTGGTGAAAAGAGAGCCACTAAACTGGCCAGTTATCTATTTATTAAACATTTTAAAGAAAGACAAATCCTCTCCACATACAGATTAAGTGACCATGATCTAGAGATAGAGAGAGGAAGACGTAGACTAACATGGACGAGAGAGAGCAGAGGAGTGTGTGTGAGTGTGTGTACAGAGAGAGAGCAGAGGATCTACTGTGATCTACAGCACATCGAGGATGAGTGTGTGTGTGTGTGTGTGTGTGTGATCTACAGCACATCGAGGATGAGGAACACTTTCTGCTCTTCTGCTCTAAATACTCCAGTATAAGAGAAATCTTTCTGCCCAGATTTGAAACCTTGATTCCATCGTTTTTTGAACGACACTGAGAAAATGTTCTTCTTACTGGGAGAAGATGATAGTACAGCTGCACTCGCGGCTAAATATGTGTTGTTAGCTATTCACAACGCCAGAGTCAGCTAATTCTCTATAGACCCACTGTATTTATTCATCTGTTAGGATAGATTGTGTTTATTTATTTATCTATTTATTTATATTTACTATGCTACATATGACATGATCTATACATATATGTTTTGTTTGTTTGTTTTATTATTTATATATAGTATGTTGATGCTTTGGCAACATTGTGTTACACAGTCATGCTAATAAAGCTAATTTGAATTGAAAAAAAAAAAATTAATTGAGAGAGAGAGAGAGAGAGAGAGAGAGAGAGAGAGAGAGAGAGAGAGAGAGAGAGAGAGAGAGAGAGAGAGAGAGAGAGAGAGAGAAGGTGAATGTGTGTGTGTGTGTCTGACCTCAGTGTGTAGCACTCCTGTAAGGGAGCACGTTTATCAATAAACAGTCAGACGAGATGCTTCATATCCAGAGTTTTTACTTAGAATGAATTGTGGCAATAAATGAACAATTATTACACTCAACAATGCATGAGCTCGCTTATTTATATAATTTGATACACAATTAAGTGCATGAGCTCGTATGTACTTCCCCTTTAAATCAACGCATCCCAAGTTCACCGTGAATAAATGAGTGCACTTAGAGTAGTGCACATCCCACCCTAAAACAGCGACACTCTCTATATTCACAAGCCCCAATCTCACATAAAACACACGTGACAACACAGATCATACATCGACCTTTAACTAAACAGGGCAATTTATATAAATTCAACCGTATACATTTAATCACCCTTCCCTTACATACACACATGAACGATTTGCGCGCGAACCGCGTTCTCCCCAGCGGATAACTCTAGCGTTTTACATCGCCCCGTATGGCACTTCACCCAATAATACAACACAATACCTAGCAAAAATACATTTAGTAACACTAATATTCACATGTGTGCAAATGTACGCTTCATATACCTGTAAGGGAGCACGTTTATCAATAAACAGTCAGACGAGATGCTTCATACCCAGAGTTTTTACTTAGAATGAAGCGTCTCGCGAGAACTCCCCAACTATTAGTAAACGCACGCGCGCACACACACGACCAATCAGATACACTCATCCCAAACATATCATCATTACATTTTTAACCTCATACGAAATCACTAAACATATGAATTAATGCAAAACATAACATTTCAACGTCCTTAACAACATTAATATTTTATAATTATTTAAACTGATTACTGGATTAAACCTCAGGTGAACACATACAGTAAATCTTGTTCACATTTTACTCAGCATATTACATCCACCACAGTGACCCTCAGTGATATGTGTGTGTGTGTGTGTGTGTGTGTGTGTGTGTATGTGTGTATGTTAAAACACTGTGGTATAAAATGTTCACAGATATTATAATTTGTATATATGTTAAAACACTGTGGTGTAAAATGTTCACAGATATTATAATTTGTTACACTGTTAATTTATACAATTAATTTAAGTAGTACATTTAGATTTAAGTTATGTTATAATATTTTATTATTTTGATGTCTTTATAATTATTATTCTATGCGTTCCCAGCTTTGGCAATATTGTAATATGTACAGTCATGCCAATAAAGCAATTTTTAATTGAATTGAAAGAGAGAGAGAGAGAGAGAGAGAGAGAGAGAGAGAGAGAGAGAGAGAGAGAGAGAGAGAGAGAGAGAGAGAGAGAGAGAGGGAGAGGGAGAGAGAGAGAGAGAGAGAGAGAGATTCATCATATATTCATGTTGTTTCAATCCTGATGTACCGTAATAATGACTGTCGAAAAAAAATAAACATAATGAGCATTTATTTTTATTTTTTTCTGATTTAAAATTATAATTGCAATATTTTTTAACAATTCAGATGTAGTCTCACATATAAAGGTGTTTAAGGACAATATGTACTATATTATTTTAACGTAAACCACATTACAGTTTTTAAACTTGTAGAAAATAATATCAAAGTTTTCTAAAACTATATGAAACAAACACGAATACTGCGTACATTTATAAACACTTGATACACGTTTTATTTTTACATGTTTTTGTTGGTAACACTATTTTACAGTGTCATCGTTACACGTTACATGTATTTACTATAGTAATCACTATAAATGAACCCTAACCCTATAGTACGTACATGTGCTTAATATTACTCAGTACTTAAATATATAATTACACATTAAAATAAAGTGTTTTTTACTTTGACTTTGATTATTTGTCCCAGACTCATTTACTTTCCTGTTCAACAGTTCTTCTGTATTAGATTCAGTCCAAACTCTCTTTTGATGAAGATTCATAAAGTGATTCAGTCAAAACTGGACATTAAAAAGCAAACGTGTAAAAACAGTGAAACTCAGGGTGACAAACGTTTATCATGAATGAAAATAACAGTCAAAGATCAACAACTGAAGAAACATGTTCAGACTGAAACAGGAACAAGCGTTTATTGACCATAAACTACAATAACATGATTAAACTGTAATAAAACATGTGAATTAACAGTGAAATACTGGAGGTGACAGTAGATTAATGTTCATTTTACAGTTAACTCTATGATTATATAGATGATGTGTTATTCATCTCACATTATTGATTATAATAATCCTGTGAGATCCAGCAGTTTTAATCAGATCATCTGAAGGATTTTAATAACACATTGTGCACAAATAAAGTGTGTGAATATCAATAACGCTGATAATGCAGTAACACACACAATCAGTTACACAACTGGAGAAATGGCAATTTAGTGAGTGTGTGTGTGTGTGTGTGTGTGTTTATGTAATTACACACTTCTGATAAACAATGAGAAATGTGTAAAATGGTTCCACATTTTCTTTGCAAAATTGTTACAGTGTGTGTGTGTGTGTGTGTCAGTCAGTGTGTTTGTTGTTTAATGTGACACAGAGACACTGAAGAGTTATCATCATAAAGTCCAAATCCAGCACAGAGGGGTTCAGTGAATGTGTGTGTGAATGTGTGTAAGTGTGTGAGTGTGTGTGTGTCAGAGACGCTGTAGAAGGACAGAGTGCCGGCCGACACGTCCACAAACACTCCTGCTCTCTTACAGGATCCTGAACCAGCAGAAACAGCAGTGGAGTTATTATTGTGACTGACAGTGAGTTCGTCA